>NW_023416943.1:24708-27273 GCF_002922805.2 Oryzias melastigma | reverse complement strand
TCGAGGTGGGTCGCTGGGTCGAGTGTAGCTGACCTGGTCCGGTTTAACCGTTACCGCGTTGTTGTCGAGGCCGCTGTTCTAGTGCGCACGTGACCTTCAGAGCGCCGTCATGGATCTCACGGCTGTGGATGCCGGTCAGTTCATCAACCGAGCTGTTCAGGTAAATCAAATCTATAAACATAATTTGACATTACTGAGTTCAATAAATAAAATTTTAAATTGTCCTTCCAGTACACGGAGGAAAATCTTGGCCAAGCCCAGAAGACTGCGTTGGATCCCGGGCTGGAGGAGCTTCTGGCGCTCGCGAACGCAACCAAAGTCTGGACGGACCAGATCATCTCCCAAACGGAGGTTTTACTGCAGCCTAATCCAGGTGACTTTCTGTTACTGATTAGTGTTTTTAACACTTAAAAAAAATAGAAATAAGTTCATAAAAACGGTCCAAGAAGAACCCCATAGATGTGTTATTCGAATGCAATTCTGATAATGGGGTTAACATGATAATATATATATATATATATCAGTGGCGGGCCGTGCATTTCACACCTAGGCCTTCAGTAGTGCTCCATCTGAATCAACCCAACCCTCAATAACTATTTTATGGCAATAAAACTTCTACTGCAGGTACAGCTGCCACACACACACCAAAAGCATAAAAAAATAACCTGATAAAATTGCAATAATATTTAGGTATATAGCAAAATTTTACTCACCAAAAATCCGGATTATTTGTACACAAAATCCATCCTTTCTATCCTCAAGAAGATTTCAATCACTCTGTCGTGCAGATTATCCGTGCGTTTTAGTTCCATCAAGAAGTCCTTTTCTATCGCCATGGAAGCTAATGCTGAAAGTCGAGCCTGCCCTGACGTATTTCTGGCATAAGTTTTAATTCGCTTCAGGGCTGAGAATGTCCGTTCAACAGAAGCAGTGGACACGGGGCTTGCTAGCTTCGGAGTTGCCCGACCCCGCTTAACAATGTCCAGCTTTTCTTGAAAAGTCCGTCTTGAAAACGGCTTTGACAGTAAGTCTGCAACCAAATCCATTTCTTCTCCTCCTTCAGCCATTGTGGATTGACAAACCAGCTATTAAATTCGATATATTTGCCTGTGCAGGTCGCTACAGATTCAGTTTACCAGGTCTGCCTAGTACACTCTCCGATTATCCAATCACAGCGCGTGAAAATCCTGACGTTTCCGTGGGCCTGCTAGCTGGCCTATCACGTGGTCTCCTCCAGATCTGATTGGTTGAAGCAACAGTTTGGTGGACCATTATTTTATGCTACAGGGCCCGCAAAACTGATTGTGAAGGCCTTCAGGCAGATTTCTTTGACCCTAGCAACAAATGGTGCTGCAATGTGATTGGTTAATGCTTAAATAGGAAAATACACGTCTGGAAGCAGCGCAACCAGGGAGACAGCAATGAAAGGACGAAGACAGAGCATTTGGAATTATAGAATACGTATTCACGGAAATAAATAATAATTAATATCAGTCTGTGATTCAGATATTTTTAGGCCAGCAGAGAAGGCCTTGCAGGCCCTGACGGCCCGCCACTGATATATATATATATATATATATATCTAACATAAATATCTATATCTATTTATGTTTATAGCTATAAACTATGCATACAATTAAATACTTTAAAAAAATAGTTTTATTTTTGTTGTTCATCCTATGTTGACTAACTTATGACTACCTGTAAACACCCAAAAAATTAACTTGTTTTTTGTATTAATCATGTTTGATTTACAAAAAGCAACATTAGAAGAAAAAGAGGAAAAAAAGGCTCGGGTCTAAGACAAACAAAAATACTATGAAGGGTAGAAAGTTCATAAACAATTTAAATTAGTAAGAATCTAAATTGTTAGAATTACTAAAATAAAATAAAAAAATAGTTTTTAATCATAACTATAGTAGTTGTTTTCACAAGAGGTGCCACTGACAGGAAATAGACAAGGTTTATAGAATTCAAAATAATAATAAAGGAAACGATATAACCAGAAGCCATTAGTAGATTTAAACAGGACAACAACGAAGTCTGGACACCAATAAAAAAAAGGAACACAGTTTATAAAAATAACGAAAACTTGTGCCCTGAAGTGAGGGAACAAAAATATAATGAGTGAGCTGGTTAAAAAAGGCAAACCAAAAGGGATTTGGAACCTTGACCTAAAATAAAATAAGTCAGGGAGATTGCTGACCCAGCCATGTCAACCATCAGAGTCAGCACCTCCCTGCTAAGGGCTGCCTAACCAAAACTAACTAATCAAAAGAAATAAACACAGCCCTCAAGTCAGAACTACCAATCTCCAACCCCAAACTAACATAACAAAACCCAGAAATCTGACATCGCTAAGAGCAAAAAGTGTAGAAGAGACCAAAACAAAACAAGCACCACACAAACTAAAACCAATCCTGCTGCTCTCTCCTGCCTGGCTTTGTGTGGCCTCTTCTATCTTCAGTAGACTGCACATGGCATTTAAGGGACATTGGCCACACCTACCAGGTGAGACAAAGGTCTGGATGAAAAAAGGTTGGGTAGCAGCAGCAGGACATAAAT
>NW_023416943.1:12262-17957 GCF_002922805.2 Oryzias melastigma | reverse complement strand
CTAAACTTTATGCAAACTTGTTTTATCACAAAAGTATTTCATGATTGTTTTGTTTTCACATCACTTTACTTTTACCATGAGATACACTGATGATCCCCCACACATCTGTGAATGCTCAGAACATTTAAGAGCAATACCTTTTATTTTTCCTAAATAGTTTAAACAGTTTTGATAGAAACATGAAACTGTTAGATCCACTGGAGACGTGTGCCTGCAGCCATTGGCTGAAATCAAGGCCTCCTCTGAGGTCAAAAGGTCATGCACACTCTCATCTCACTTCAGCAGAGCAGTTGGAGTCTGGGTTTTGAGCAGAGAACAGCTCTAGGAAGAAGAGGGAAACTTCTTCCAATCTTTTTTGGTCTTGTTTTTATTTCAACTTACCCCACGTAACTAAGTTTGTCCCAAGACCGTTTTTATTCTACTTTATCTTTTTGGTAACTGTCATGCATTTTCTTTTAACTCATCACCATTCGTGCTTCTTATTTTTGAAACTGATTGAACGATCCGCTTTGAGACTAAACTCTAGTGAACTTTAAATCCAGCACGCTTTTTCGACGACCATCCATTCCTTTGGCTGTGCAAACCCAGATGACCACCAGAACTTCAGCCGCATCCGGTCGTAAGCTCCAGAAGAGTCTTCGACCGTCCTCCTACACCCTGAGCCAAAGCTGCTGCTGCTTTCTTCATCTCATCGGCCTCAGGAGAAACACCTTTGTCTGGTGAGCTTTGTCTGAAAGTCCAGTCCAAGTCCAGCTTCGAGCCACCGTGGTGAGGAGACCCTCTCAGCAAAACTGTTGTGGTTTGATGTGGTCATAACAGCCAATTTGATTTATCCAGACTAGTGTCTTGAACAGTTTAACGTCATTGTTTTCTTTAGATTACAATTGTTCTCTTAAACCGTTCTGAGGCATTACTTTGCTCATCCACCGACTTTCACATACATTCATACACACACACACACACTACATTGATTTTCTTTGTTTATTTTATATATATTTTCATGTTTATCTCTTAATAAATATCAAAAAGGCAGTCGTTGTCCATCTTGTTCTTTCTTTGTGATACGGTCCCTTCAGATGAGAATTTACTTCCTGAAGTGTTGAGATTGATATTGAAGATTACTCTTTAATCAATTTTAAAGCTAAAATTGATAAACTTTCATCATTGAGTAATTTTTCCTTCCTTACGGAAGGTGGTGCCCCTTTACGAGACAAAGTCAAATTCTTCATTGAACTTGACCCCCTTTGCACGCTACAAATGGAACTCTGTCCCTCAGAACATCAGAGAACTGGGCTCACTTTTATAGTTCAAAAAACATCTTAAGAACTGGCTGGTGACATATCAGATATGTCAGCATATATAATATTTTAATACCCAGAATATTCTCAGGTCTTTTTAAATGTCTGCATGTTCCTTGTTTTCAAATTATTTCAATGTACGTTTTTACATTTGATTACTCTACAGCCCATTTTACAATCCATTGTTATGATTCATTTTATTGCGTTTGCCCATTTAAAAACATTGCCAGAGTCCGCCCATTCCTCTCTCTTGCCAGCACAGAGGTGCTGATGCATGCTTTTATTTTTAGTCATTTAGATTATTGTAATGCCCTGCTCTCTGGTTTACCTCAAAAATCTCTTACAAATTTACAATTATTACAGAACTCGGCGGCACGAGTTCTGACGAGGACCAGGGGGCGGGAACACATTACACCAGTTTTAAAATCGCTGCATTGGCTCCCTGTGCGTTTCAGGATTGATTTTAAGATTCTTTTGATGGTTTATAAATGTTTTTATGGTCTTGATCTTCTTTTAAAGTATGAACCCTCGCTGACCCTGAGGTCCTCCGGCACCGGCCTGTTGGTTGTTCCTAAGGTGAGGACCAAAACACATGGTGAAGCTTCGTTCTACCATTACGGTCCTCGCCTCTGGAACAGCCTGCCAGAGAGTCTCAGGGCCGCAGAGACCGTAGAGGTTTTTAAGAAGAGGCTCAAGACCATAGACTGTATATAGAATAATTGTATTGAATAATTGAATAATATAGAAAAATTGTTTTTACAGTCTATGCTCAAGACTCACCTTTTTAATTCTGCCTTTAGTGGATCATATCTGCCTATTTATTAAATTAGTTTTTATTCATTTATTTTATTTATTCATTCATTTATCTTTCTTCTTTATGAATTTGATTTAATATTTTATGTATTTAATCTCAATTTCAATGTTATTTATTTATTTATTTATTTTACATACATTTTATGTATTTAATTTTATTATCTTATTGTCATTTTACCCCCAGTGTTTCCTGTGGGTTTTATCATATCAGGGCTTGTCTGCTTGGTCTGGGGTCGTTGCCGTGGTTCTCACCCTTGCTGGGGCGGCTGGATTCCTGCACTGCAGCCTCACAGCTGTGGACTGGACTCCGCTGCCGTCCTGGTCTGGGCGGGCGCCGTGGCGATGTTCCTTTGACCGAGCTGACTCCTGGTATGATGGAATCCTCAATACTGTTTCCTCACAGCAGAGCCAAACCTTAAGTTTATTTTACAAGTTTGTTTTTTATTTATTTATTTATTTTAAGTATTCATCGTGTGTGGGGTCATGGGTGTATGTGTTATGGGGAGGGTGTGTGTGTGTGTGTGTGTGTGAAGGGTGGGTTGGGCTTTTACCGTGTATGTTTTGTTTTTAAATGTTAAGCGCTTTGAGTTACTCTGAGTACGAAAGGCGCTTTTATAAATAAAGTTTGATTTGATTTGATTCAGGGTTCTTGTCTCCTGTCATACTTCCAGCAAAAGTCATCTTGCAGGAATTGTGCAGAGAGAAAACTTTCATGGGATGCAAACATTCCTGCAGATCTGTCTCAAAGGTTGAATGCGTGGTTCTCAGACTTTGTGAAGATGCAAGGATTCCCAATAGACAGATGTTTTAAGCCAGTTGGTTTTGGTGCTGTTACATCTGCACAACTGCATCATTTCGCAGATGCAAGTGATAAAGGATACGGGGTAGTCACATACCTCTGTGTCACAAATGAAAAGGGGAAAGCACATTGTTCATTTGTAAAGGGCAAATCAAGAGTGTCACCTGTAAAACAAACCACCATTCCAAGGTTAGAGCTAACAGCGGCTGCTGTAGCTGTAAAAATGGACAAACTAATGCAAAACGAGCTCAAAATGCAACTGAAAGAGTCCACATTTTGGTCTGACAGCACAACTGTTTTGCGTTACATTGCTAATGAATGTGTCAGGTTCAAGACCTTTGTTGCAAATCGCGTCTCTCTTATCAGAGGACATACCAATCCTGATCAGTGGAAGTATGTTAACTCAGGGTTAAATCCTGCTGACCATGCTTCCAGGGGAATGAAAGCAAATGAGTTCCTGTCAAACAAGTCCTGGATTCAAGGACCAGATTTCCTGACTGACAATGTAAAAAACTGGCCAGTGTCACCAATTTTGTCAACTGATATATCTGATGATGTTGAAGTGAAAGTCATGAGTGTGCATGTTGATGCTAACATTGCACAAACTGATCCAATCAGCCGACTTATTCGTTACTACTCAGATTGGCACAAACTGAAAAAGGCTATCGCCTGGATGCTCAGACTGAAGCACTTGCTACACAAAATGAGCCAAGAACGCAAAAGATTGCAAAGTCAAAACAGTAAATGTCAGAAGGAAGCCAAGACTTTCACCAAAACACCAAAAATGAAATCAACAGAGAATGAAATTCACTTGACAGTTGCAGAGCTTGAAAATGCAGAAATGGAAATTATCAAGTTTTGTCAAAATCAGTGTTTCAAAGATGAAATAACTGCCCTGCAGAATGGGGAAAAGCTCAAAGTAACTAGTCGTATTGTCAAACTAGATCCTATAATGACTGATGAAATCTTAAGAGTTGGTGGAAGGTTGCACCACTCTGCTTTACCATCTGATACAAAGCATCCGATCATACTTCATCAGGATCACCATGTGTCTACTCTGATTCTCAAACACATTCACAAACAAACAGGACACAGTGGAAGAAATATCATTCTATCCAAGCTGAGAGAACGATTCTGGATTCTCAAAGCTGATGCAGCTCTGAGGAAAATACTTTCAAATGTTTTCAATGCAAAAGGTTATCAATCAAACCAGGTGAACAGAAAATGGCAAACTTGCCACAAGATCGTCTCATTCATAGTCCTCCTTTTACAAATGTGGGAGTTGATTATTTTGGACCATTTGAGGTCAAGCGTGGAAGGAGTGACGTTAAAAGATATGGTGTTCTTTTTGAATGTCTTACAACAAGAGCAATTCACATTGAAGTTGCTCATTCGCTTGAAACTGATTCTTGTATTAATGCTTTCAGAAGATTTGTGGCTAGAAGAGGTCAGGTGTCTGTTATGCGTTCAGACAATGGAACAAATCTGGTTGGTGCAGAAAGAGAAATGCGAGAAGCACTCAAAATTGGAATCAGTCTAAAATCTCTGAGTCACTTCTCCAAAAAGACATAACATGGACGTTCAACCCTACAGCTGGTTCTCACTTTGGTGGAATTTGGGAGAGGCAGATACGTTCGGTGAGAAAAATACTTTACCAGTTGTAAGACAGCAGACTCTGGATGATGAGCGCCTCCACACTTTGTTGTGTGAAGTGGAGTCCATCGTCAATGACCGACCGATTACGAGAGTGTCAAACGATCCAAATGATCTTGAAGCTTTAACACCAAATCATTTGCTTCTAATGAAAAAAGAACCATCACTGCTACCAGGAGTGTTTCAGAAAGAAGATTTATACTCAAGGAAAAGGTGGCGTCAAGTTCAGTACATGGCTGATAATTTTTGGAAACGTCGGGTCAAAGAATATCTCCCTCTATTGCAGGAGAGACAAAAATGGTTGAATGTGAAAAGAAACCTGAAACCTGGTGATGTTGTTCTTATTGTGGATGAAAGTGCGCCAAGAGGTTCATGGTTAATGGGAAAGGTGGAAAAATCTATCTGTGATGCTAAAGGGGACGTGAGAAGAGTTTTTGTTAAGACCAAAAGCAGTGTTTTGGAAAGACCAGTTGATAACTTGTGTCTTCTTCTTGAAATGGATGAGTGATATGCTCAATGTTTGATTTTTGCTTTTGCTCAAAGTTCAGCAGATTCAGTATTTTTTGATGTACATATGCATTTTTGTCTTGTACATTGTGTGAATAAAGTTTGGGATGGGCGACGACAGAGCGACATGGTCGTTTTCCTGTGTGCGGCTACCATGTCCATACGTATAGAACAGAACTTTGTCTTTGTCCTTCCATAGAAGAGGTTAAAGAAACAGAACAAGGGGAACCGAACAATGAGAATGAAAGATTAACCTCTACAACCTAAAATAGTTTGTTGCTTTTGAGAAAGGTTAACATGACTTTATCATCTCAATATAGCAAATGTAGTAGGTACTGTTAGCGCGTGAAGTAATTAAAACTCCAGTTTCTTTCAACCTGTCGTGCAGCAGAACCTGAAATTCGTAAATGAAAATAACTAAAATTAAACTGGAGCTTTAATAGGATTGGACTTTTCTGACTTCTTTTTTTTTTCTTTTTGCGTATAGTCCAAAAAATAGAATGCTTTTCAAAATAAAAATATTCTTTTTAACCAGAGAGCAGAGGTGGGACCAAGTCATTGTTTTGCAAGTCCGAGTCAAGTACCAAGTCTTTGTCCTCAAGTCCGAGTCAAGTCCCAAGTCAAA
>NW_023416943.1:9372-10705 GCF_002922805.2 Oryzias melastigma | reverse complement strand
ATACCGGTATTCAAATAAATACATAAATAAATAGTAAAAATAAAAATAAATTATATAAATGAAATAAAAGACTAACAAGAGAAAAAAAGAGAAACACTGCAGTGAAAAAAATAAAAAAACCCTGAAATTAATGAAACATTAAAATAATGAATAACAGATTTAATGAAAGTCTTCATAAACAGAACTTAACAACAATACAGGACACGATAAAAATTCAAAGAAGAAAAATGAGAAAAAGATGAATAGAAACGTCTGAAAGGTTCACAGAAAAGACAGGAGGCCTTTTCAGCCTTATCAGCTACAGGCAGTGAGTGTTCTCTGTGTTGATAGTCTGTTATCGTGTGTTTTTGTCTGAGTTTGAACAAGCCGGCTGTTATAGTGTCTTCGTCTGTTTTTGTATAAGAAAAAGATAGTTGTTCTCAGCTGAGAAATAAATGCAGAACAGATGAGAAGTATAAAGATGGTGTAAGATATAATATAATATAATATAAGTGACTGCTGGTCAGTTAAAATAGGAATACTTGATGGGTGGAAGTCAAATTGCTGGAAACAGTGTTCCATCTTGCTGCACGGGGCAGGATGAGACAGGAAGAGGCCGTGGGGGCTTCAGGGGTGAAAGAGGAAGAGGCCGTGGGGGCTTCAGGGGTGAAAGAGGAAGAGGCCGTGGGGGCTTCAGGGGTGAAAGAGGAAGAGGCCGTGGGGGCTTTCCTCCTGAATGCTGGAACTTAGGAAAACCAGGAGATTTAGCTCAAAACTGTCCTCCCCAGAAAGATCAGCCTAAGCAGACAACATATATGTCGATCATTCAGCATGAATAGCTGACCATTTTCATGCTGAGTGGGGGGGTGGGGGTGGGGGGGAGTACACAGGCGGTTTTGGACCTTGCAGAAAGGTCTTGGTGAAATGAAACCTGAAGTGATTTTGTTGGTAAATGGCAATCAGATGAAGTTTTTGTGTGACATAGGAGCATGTCGTACAACTTATAGAGAACCTGTACCTGGTGTTGCTAATTCAGGCAGAGAAGTTGCGATTAAGTTCGATAAAATAATTCTGTTTCACATTTTCCCAAATCAGAAACTGTTTTGAATGTATTCTTTACGATCCAAAGCCTGATTTAATGCAGGTGTGAGCAGTCTGGGTGCAGCAGTTCTTGAACTGTTTTTTGATGAAAAAAAAAATACAGTGGAATGTTCCTTTAGTGTTCTCGCACATTGGAGACTAACTAACTTCAGCATCATTGATAACAGGAAGCTTTAACACACGTGTCAAAGTCAAGGCCCGGGGACCGGATCCGTGCCTCTAGATAATTTCATTTTATTGTCATTAATGGCCT
>NW_023416943.1:7219-9290 GCF_002922805.2 Oryzias melastigma | reverse complement strand
GCCAATCCGGGCGACGTAACGGTATCTTTGTTGTTCTTATTCATAAATGATGAATATGAATATGAATATATTTTTATGGAGAGTAAAATATTGAAAGTTTAAGTTGATTTATTCTGGAATAATATTCCTGCCTTTTTATTACTCAGAATAATATTAAAAAGTTTCGGTTTTAAAGTTTAAAAATTGTCATTCTGCTAGCTTTTTGGACTACTTTGGCATTTACTGAGATTTTTTAGGCTATTTTGGAGCTTGGCTAATATTTCAGCTACATGCTAGCTGCTTTGGCTAATTTATGCTTTTCTATTTACGTCATTTATGCTGTTTTGGAGCTAGACTAATGTTTAAACACTAGCTGTTCTGGGTACTTTGAGTTTTTTCTTTTTTTTTTAAAGGGTATTTTGAAGTTCAACTATTTTTTATTATTTTCTCAGCTACGCAGTCGCCTGTAAACAAGCATGTGACCTCCATATTGACTCAAATGATTTTTGCGCAGCATGTTTAACTTGTGCAAGGCACAATCCACAAGAGAACTTGAGACCGAAGCGGGGAAAATTCCCTACGCCACAAAACCCTTTTCAAATAATACACCTGGACTTCATTGAGCTGAGACAAAGTGAGGGAAAGAAATTTTGTTTGGTTATCATAGATGCTTTCTCAAAGTGGGCAGAATTATTTCCAAAGCACCAGATGCTATGACGGTGGCTGAGGCGCTATGTGAAGACATTATTCCCAGGTATGGAATACCTGAAAAAATCTATAGTGATAACGGAAGCCATTTTGTAAATAAAGTGATTTGTAAGATTGGAACACTATTCCATCTTGATTTAAAATACCATTGTGCGTACACTGAAGAAAAAAATAACTAATGAGTTATACTTAAGAAAATCCTTGTAACAGTTTTCACTAACGATTCTTGATTAAATTTTACTGCATTTATGAATATAACAATTACCAACGACAATCTGGTAAAATTTACTTACACCCACAAGTAAGATTATGATTGAGTCTTAAGTAAATAGAGCAAACTTAAATTTCTCTAATAAAATTTACATAATATTAGTGGATGCTCCGAAAGTGATTACAACAATTTGAAAAAGTAGATCTTACTCATAGACAATCGAGATTTTTGATTACTCATGAAAAAATAAGTAAACTTCACTTCTTTGCTAGAAAAATCTATGTATTTGCATAATCTTTAGATTATTATGTAGGTATGAGGAATAATTAAGTTTTTATTACTTATGCAGAAAGTTCTTTTTTTCCTCTCTCAGTGTACCATCCGTGAAGTGCATGACTTGTAGAAAGATTGAATGGAACCATAAAAAATAGACTGAAGAAATGCATGGAAGAAACAGGAAGACCCTGGACTCAATGTGTCGGTTTGGTAAAAATGTACCTTAACATCACTAGCACAACCGGGTTGAGGCCTGATGAAATGATTTTTGGACAAGGATACCGTTTACCGCAGCGGCTCCCGTCTAACTGTGACTATTGTGCTTTTCAACGGATCAATTAGTGAAACCAGGGGACTGGGTGCTAATAAGAAACATAAAGAAGAAACATTGGTATTCACCTGAGTGGGAGGGGCCGTATCAGGTACTGCTGACTACCCCTACTGCAATTAAAATCGCAGAGAGAGCAGCTTGGATACATTTAACACATTGCAGAAAGGTCATCTCGTTTGAGGACCCCAACAGGGGAGGTGACCAAAATCCACAGTAGGGTGGACTCAGGGGATTTACAGCCTGGGTAGACCCGAGAGAGAGGGTGTCGCAGCACTAATCTCGTTGTGGTGAAGATCTTCCAAGCGCCAAACCAAGCAGAGGGGCCGATCCTCGACAAGATGACCAAAAATAGGTTACATAATGTGTTGGGGTGTGCCCTGTTTTTTACAGTGGCCGTTCTCGCTGCTCTCTATCTCTGGTACTTCTGGGATCCCTATGCAGGCCTCCCGCGTACCCTTACGACCGACCACGCAAATACTGTTAACCTACCAACAGCACCAGCTCCCCTAAGCCGAAAACGCAGATTTACAGGTGGCATACATGGGGGAACAGTTTACAGCCCGTTC
>NW_023416943.1:6858-7085 GCF_002922805.2 Oryzias melastigma | reverse complement strand
TAAAGTAAGAGGGTGCAAAGCCTCTGATTGGATAGGTTATGAATTCTATATGACGTTGGTTATCTGGAGTTCCATTAGTTGGGGTGATACATTCGCCACATCTGAGCCATCATGGGACCCGTCCTCTTATGGGTGGACTCCAGCCTCCTATTAGATCAGAAACCTTTCTTATATAGTAAAACTGACAAAGGTCCACCTTGTTCCAGGTTAAGTCTTTGTGTGTATAA
>NW_023416943.1:0-6590 GCF_002922805.2 Oryzias melastigma | reverse complement strand
AAGTTATTCCTGCCTTAATTCCTCCCCGATATTTAATTGACGTGATGAATAAAACTAACCTTGGTAAAATTGCACTGAATGAGATTCTGTTTTTCCTCTAGCTCCTGCAGATTCTAAGAAGCCACTATTTTCAAAAAGGGTTGCTTTTAATGCTTATTCATGTGTCACCATGACTGGGAGAGGACCTTGATTGGGGGATTGGCCAACAGCATGGTGCAATTCCTCTGTTTTGATGACTGATTAGTTCAAGCGTAGATTGAAGAATACAATACAGAACACGCAGTTATTTCAAACTCATCACAGAAAGAATTAAATACATTGATTAGAAAATAGAAAACGAAAATAAAGCACACTTTTGGTCCACTCCTTTTTGTGATAATTAACTGAGGTCAGTAGAGTTTGATTTGACTTTAGATTTGTCTAGATTCAAAGATAGTTTGTTGTACTCCGTCCACGATTTTATTTTGATTAACTCTGTGTTCTACACATTGATAAGTTCCCTTTGAACCTAAGTTCCCTTCTCTCCTTCATGTGGGAATCCCTAAGGTTTCTTCTTTTTTTTTCCTGACTCAATTTTTTTTCAGGAGTTTTTCCTTACCGGGAGGGAGGGTCTAAGGGCAGGGATATCCTGTTTATTTAGTCTTAATTTTTAGATATTGTTTACATTTTGAAGCCCAATGAGGCAAATTCCTTTGTGATTTTCGGCTATGTAGATAAAATTGAATTGAATTGAATTTGATTGTCTGTAGAATAGAAAATATTTGTGTCGTCAGCGGATGAAATGAGTTTTAAGTGTTTTGAGATTTTGAATATATCATTGATGTAAATATTGAACAGCAGAGGGGTGACTACCTTGGCTCGTCACTGGACTTTGAAGTGGCCGCTGTGTCAATCCACAGTACCCAGGGCTGGCTGAAAGCGTCATTGCACCACCTCAGATGGGACACTGCAGCGTTTAAGAGCGTGCAGTGCTGGAAGTTTCCTCTGAGGCTAGGAAAGTTGGCCACCACCCAGGACTCTGAGAACAATCCGCCATCTTAACTACTTTTAATCTTGTTTACCTGTGCTTTTTATAATTTTTGTATTTCTTTTTAATCTGTTTTTAGAGCCACCCCCCTGCAAGAACCGGGTTTCAGGTGGTGGAGGGACCCACGTCTGTTGTGATCCCTGGGTTGGATTCCCCCGTCCCTTCACTATTTGTGTGGAATTGTGCACGTGTGTGGGGTGATTTTGTTTTTTTTTTGGGTATCCCTCCCCACCTGTTGACCCGGTCTGGTAGGTGCAGGCGGGCTGAGCATATTTTAATTGTAATAAATTGTATATTTTTAAAACTCCCAGAACTGCGTCCGTGCCCTGTGTGATCCTGCGTTATAAATTTTAGTGTGTCCAATACACCCCGTTACCCTAGCCGCTCGTGTTGCCACACTTACATGCTTGTTTTCAGTATCTGAAGTTCTTCCTCATGATGAGGAACTTCAGCCAACACCGATTAATCCGGTCTGAACTGGTCATAACGAGAAATCCCCCACCCCCACACTCATGAATCCGGTCTGAACCGGTCTGACAACAGGAACACCACTCCCTCATATCTGAGCTTTGTGGAGCAGAAAAACAGGCAGAGAATCTGGAAACACATCAAGCAGAAAAAAACATGATCTGATCACTAAACAGAAAAGCCTCGTTTGAGATCAAATAGAGAACAGTCATACTGAGCTGCAGAACTTTGTGTCACGTCTGGGTTCCTTAGGTTCAGGAGGGATCAGCGTTCAGATCAAAATAAAAGAAAGACCTAAATATAACCTGGTAAAGATCTCTGTGATGATCGAGCCCCAACCTGGAGAAGATCCTCAAGAACAAAATCTGATCTCTGCAGAAGCCCCTAAAGGTAGAGGAGCTGAGTGTTGTAGAGATCTCCTGAAGGATCGAGGACAAAAAAATCAATTCCTGAATCCTTTGGATCATATTTACAAGTTCAATATTTGATTTAATAAAAGACACTTTTCAAATTTCCATCTAAAATGAACAAACATGACAGTTTAGCAACAATAATCTAAAATCTTACACTAAAGCCACAATAAATATACATGTTTAAAAGACAAAATGTAAATTGCTAATTACTATTAATAAAAATGACAAAAACACATTCAAACTTAAACCAATCTCATTGTTACCACAGTTTCCAAAATACTCAAGAAACTCTTTGATATACATTTAGAAAAAAGTACTGACAAATACTCAATAGTAAATGAAAGACAGGATGGTTTTAGAACAAAAAGAAAAAACAAAACGGCAATGAATGTATCAATGCCCTGGAAGGGATTTTGAAAAACAATGTGCTTATTGACTTCAAAAAAGCATTTGATACTTAAGATCATATAATACTGCTTAGTAAATTAGAATGATTTGGAATAAGAAGACTAGCGCAGAAGTGGATAAAAGGTTATCTAATAGGAAGGGTACACAGATCAAAATACTTCAAATAATCTTGAAATTACATGTGGTGTGCCTCAGGGCTCTCCATTAGGACCAAATCTATTTATCTTGTAGATTAATGACGTACTTAATTTTACTAAATGGCTGAAACTTGTTTTGTTTGCAGATGACCCAATATTTTTTCGTAGTGATGACAATTACTCCAGTCATACTGTCATGGTGCACCTTCAATTGGACCCAGCTGTTGGACATCACCTCATCACCGATCCTCAACTCAAGGAAGACCTGCTCCAGTATTCATTGCCAGTTCGTTACCTCACCCGTTGCAGTAGCCTGGCCTCTCAGTATTTGCCTAGTTTTGATCTAGTGTTTTCAACATCGCTTACCTGAATCTTTGCCCTCCCCAGGTCCATCCTGGAGGTGCTACGCGCTCTCCAAAGTGGTCACAGGTGGTCAAGAGGAACCGGCGACCTCAAAATGCTTTATTAACAACCTCGCAATCTGCGTCATTTAAACGAAGTAAGAAAGCTGCCGGCATGACTGTCATCGGCACCGGAGCTTCTGGAGAGATCAAAAGTGTCCAGACCAAGCTGGTGAGTGTGTTCGCCACAAGGTTTCACCCGGCTCTGGACGCTGATGTGTTGGCATTACACCTTAAGGACAAACTTGGGCGTGAGGTGATGTGTCAAAGGGTTGGCTCAGCAAGCTCCCGATTCAGCTCTTTTAAAGTTTCTGCTGAGTGTAACGAAGTGAGCGAAATGTACGCGCCGCAGATCTGGCCAGAGGGGTCTTTGGTCAGGCGGTATTATGAGCCGCGAAAGATCGCCGTGGTGGGACAGAGTACCTCTAACGAGGGGGACAGTGTTGCTGTCCGAGGTCCTTAACACGCTAAATGACAGTACGAGTTGCATCATACAACTGCCGTGGCCTGCGCTTTGGTCATAGTGCAGCGGAAAAAGCTCGCCGCAGAGTTGTAGATACACTTATGGAAAGTTGTGACATTTTGTGTCTTCAAGAGACATTCCTTTCTAAACAGGACCTGGAACATTTGAACTCCTTGAACTCTGACTTTTATGGCGCTGGGGAATCTACCACTGACCTCAGCACATCTATGGTTAGGGGGAGGATACCAGGGGGTGTGGCTATTCTGTGGAGGAAACATGTTGATCCAATGGTTAAAGTTATCAGACTTTGTGAAGACTGGTGTATTGTAATACACTTCACTCACAACGAGAAAGAATTCATTCTGATGAATATATACACACCATATGAATGTGCTCAGAACGAAGATGATTTTTTAAGTAAGCTTGGTTTTATTGATGCTTTTATACAAGATAGTCCCACTACTAGTGTGTATGTGGTTGGGGATATGAATGCCGATATTACAGACAATAGGTCTACTTTTACTAATTATTTGAGTGAGTTTTGTTTAAATAATATTCTTTTATTTTCAAGCAAGACACTTTTACCTCCTGATAGTTTTACTTTTGTAAGTGAGGCCTGGCATACAACATCATGGCTGGATCACTGTGTAAGCACTGCTGATGCACATAACTCACTGAGTATGATGAGCATTTTATATGGTGAAACTACGACTGATCATATCCCTTTCACTATGGCAATTAATTGTGAGCATTTACCTGCTCTATCAAGTAACATCCCCGTGAAAATGAATAAATTAGATTGGGAATCTATTACAGAAAAACAAATATTGACCTACTATGGCCAAACAGATACATTCTTGAGCAACATTTTTCTTCCTAAAGATGCTATCTGGTGTTGTAATGCTAACTGTAGCAATGCCTCACACAGCAAGGGGCTTCGTATCATGTACAATGACATAATTAACTCTTTGCATGAGGCCAGTAAGCCTCTCTACTTCACTAAACGGAGGAAGAAGAAAATAAGACCAGGATGGAATGATCATGTAGCTGAATATTTTGCTGAAGCCAGAGATGCCTTTCATTCATGGGTCGAAGCAGGAAAACCTAGACAGGGGCAGGTATTTGAACACAAAAAGATGACAAATGCACGTTATAAGTATGCTCTACGCTTTATCTGTAAGAACGAGGAGAGCATAAGGGTGGATTCAATGACCAAAAAACTCTTAAAAAATAACTTAAATGACTTTTGGAAAGAGGTGAAAATGTTCAACTCCTGTAAGACGTCTCTACCAGGCACAATCGAAGGCGTCTCAGGTGCAGACAACATCGCAGAGCTCTGGAGACAGCATTACTCCACCTTGTTCAATTGTGTTAGAAATGATGCGTTTGAAATGGGGGAAAGAGTGTGCGAGGGAAACATTGGAGTAACCTAACACCAAGTGTCTGATGCCATCAAAATGCTCCGTGATAACAAATCCTGTGGCCCAGATCACATCACCAGTGAGCATCTAAAGTATGCCAGCCCAAGGATTTTCCCACTTCTTGTCATTTGTTTTACTGGTTTTTTGATTCATGGGGTTTTACTTGACTCCATGATGTCTGTAATGATGGTGCCCATTGTTAAAAACAAGACAGGCAGGCTTGACAGTATTGACAACTACAGACCTATAGCATTAGCCAGTGTCCTCTCTAAGGTTTTAGAAAGAATTTTATTACAAACAATTAATGATTTGATTTTATCTGCTGATAATCAGTTTGGTTTTAAAGCTCAGCATGGAACAGACACCTGCATTTTTGCATTAAAAGAAATTGTTAATAGGTAAAGACAAGATATTCTTCTGTACTTATGTGTTTCATTGATGCTACTAAAGCCTTCGACAGAGTTAATCACACCAAACTTTTTATGAAAATGAAAAATAGGGGCGTACCATGGTATATTATAAGACTACTAGCCTTCTGGTATACCCATCAGAAAATGATGGTTAGGTGGGGATAGGGCCGTCAGATTTGTCGCGTTAAAAACGCATTAATCTGACGTGTGCTTGACGCCGACAAATTTTTTGACACATTAATTGCGGATTTTCTCATACGTGCCTTTCCATACCGCGCTCGCGGGCGTCCCGCCCTCTAACTCACCGTCTGCTCTCACTAGATCACGGGCGGGTCTCCAACCTCTGAACTGCGAGCTAAAACTGCGCTAGGACCTGGAGAGCTGCTGCACCCTAACCCGGCCCCAGTTCGCGTCCAGTATCACGTCTGGTGGCACCGGACGAGAGCTGCGGACCCCCGACGTTCCGGACAACAAGCTCACCGGGGGACGTTTTAAATGTTCTGGAGGTTTAAGCGTGATCCAGCCCCAGCATAGAGGTCTGTCTGCCGGCATATTCATCACGTGAACTCCGCTGAGCTGCAGCCAGAGAACGCGGCGGCAGTAACAGACTGTCAAACTATCCACAGAGTATCCCGCTTTTCTCAGTCTTTAATGTTTTAAAAAGCAAAAGTTCATTGGAAATGATAAATCTCTATTTCATTTATTACTATAGTTCAGCAGAGGAGGAAAAGATTTGGTCCTGACAAAAAATGAACATGAAAGTGTTATGGAAATGTTATTTTTGCTGTTTTTTATTTGATTTTACTGAACGTTGATTGAAGTTTTGAATTTAAAATGCCCTTCTCTTGCACTTGGGCTTTTGTTAGGCATTTTATGTTACAGCATTTTATTGATAAGAAAGTTTATCTCAATACAATGTTACAAAATAAAGCAGTTCTGATGAAAACTATTAATTGGGTCATTCTTGTTTTCATAATTAATGTAGAACTGCTAAATTCCATGAAGCACACATTTTTTTCCTTAAAAAAAGGTCACATGTAAATTTGCGATTAATCGCGAGTTAACTATGGACAATGCGATTAATCGTGATTAAAAATTTTAATCGCCTGACAGCTCTAGGTGGGGATCAAGTGTCTCTTCTCCGTTTGGTGTAACCAATGGAGTAAGACGAAGTAATTTATCTCCACTTCTTTTTAACCTGTAGGTGGATGACCTGTCGAAGGATCTAAATGCATGTAAAACCGGTTGCATGGTTGGTGGTTTTAAAGTAAATCATCTAATGTACGCAGATGATTTGGTTGTTTTTAGCCCCAGCAGTTCTGGTTTGCAACAACTTTTAAATGTCTGTTCTGTATTTGGTTTTAATAATGATATTTTATATAATTCCAGTAAAAGTGCTGTGATGATTTGTCGTACGAAGGAAAACGTAACATTGAATTTCC
>NW_023416942.1:106189-125969 GCF_002922805.2 Oryzias melastigma | reverse complement strand
AGACCAAATAGAAGGTTAAGGACTTGATCCAAAACAAATCAAGTGAACTTAGTCCGGAACAAATCATTTTCCAGAATACACCCGTAAATACTAATACTGATAGCCTATTTACCTTTTTAATTTGACTAGTGAGTTGTCAAGTATTGCTAAATATGCAAACACATACGTAAAGGTGCTAAAAAAACAATCTTTTGTGAGTATGACAACGAATATTTAGGATTTGTCCTTTCTTTTTCTGTTTGGATTATGAGTTTGTTTTAAGAAAAAAAATGAGAAAGATCATTTAAATTTTCAGATGGTCACAAGAGTGATTTTTCAAAAAGTGCAATACAATATATCACAATCACACTTGTTGCTGAAGGCTCTCCTTCATTGCGGTGACCTTCCCTAAAGTTAGCATCTGATGAGTCAAATCAGTCACTATTACAGAGACTTCTTGCTCTACAGTCCCATGTAGTCCATGGAGGTCTGGGTCTGAGTTCAAAACAGTGGGTGGAGCAATGCCCTCCTTTAATTGGCTTATCATCCACCAATGACATGATAGAAAAAGGCATGTTGGCCTACGAAAAAATTCTTCGAAGAGCTTCCATTGTGTTATATAATTTCCAATATTGTTTGTCTGGTTGTTCAGTTTGGTTTCTATTCAAGCTGTTAACTGTGTAACAAAATTTGTGTCAAAGTTTTTGAGAAAAGTCGCCAATTACTTAATTGAGTGAGTTCTAGACCATTTCTGCAAGCCAGTTGTCTTGTAGCTCAAAACATCTGAGCATAGAATGGAGAGACTGAAACCTGGGTCCACCGCACTCCAGTATAACAAAGATGGTTGGACATGGACAGTACTCTCAGAGACCCAAAGTCAATGAAAACTGGTTATTTTCTATGCAAATTTGTGCAAAATTATGTCTTCTATCTTTCAACTTGTAATGAAACATCCCTTTTTCTCAATGTTTCACCTTATATTAAGAAACAAGGAAGAATCCGGACATTTTAAAAATAATTTGATACTATGACTTAGAAAAAGAAACACCAAAATAAAGAAAAAAAAAACCTGAATGAAAGTAATACAACAGCATTTTAAAGAGAATAATTAACTTGAGGAACGATCTCAATGAAATGAAGGAATCATCCTCAGATTCTGTAAATCATCAATGATCTTGGGCATGTATGAAACAGGAATCAGTATCAGGTCTCTGGTAACATCAGCCGCGTTTCCATTACACAAACCGGTATGCGCAAAACTTTATCAAAATTGTACTAATATATAAAAAAAACCACAGTTTCTCATAATATTAAATAAACACAAACCAACCCATGCAATAAGTCATTCAAAAACATGACGACGGATGTGAACAATAGCTTGATTTACAGCAGATACATTCAAATACTTGTTTTGCCCTCACTATCACACCTGGGTGCAGCTCTGCAGACAGATCACTCTTGCACACGTGGCATGCGTATGTCCCTTTCATTTTGTCGTGCTCCACAAGAACAAAGAGTAGACTGTAAAAACAACATACATTTTGTCTTAGAATCAGTGAGTACCAAAACGTGTTATCAAAACAATAAACATTGCAATATAAATGATGAATAAACCGAGTAACCACCTTGGGTTAATTCCAAATTAGCATTTAAAAAATCTTTTACAGAAAATAATCTCAGTTAACTAAATAAACAGATTATTACAACTAAAATAAATACTCACAAACAATGCTTTCTGTCAACAACAACAAGGATGGGCTGAGATTCTGTCTTTTTCTTGACCTTCTGTAGACTGAAATAAACATGAGGGGGGAACTTCCTGTTGATGACCCTGAGCTCCTCCTATTGGCTACAGTCATTGAACTTCTCACCCCAGAACAATGCAGCGCCCTCTGCTGGTGAGGAGTAATCCTATCCAGCACAGCACTAGCACTCATCATCATCTATCAAAGGAGACGTCTGCATCTTATTGGAGCAGCAAGCTATGTGGGAGTGGCTACAGATGAAGATATTTTGGGAAATCCTGGTTGGTGATTTTACAGAGGAGGTGTGGATCCAGCAATCTTGCATGACACGCTCAGCTTTTGATGAGCTGTGATGCTGTGGGACCTCTTGTGGCGCCTACACTTAGCTGTGCAGTGTCTTGGGAAACCCGAACCCCAATCGTGGTATTTGGTTGTTGGTCAAGTGACTCATTTATTTTAAAAGCAGAACATTTTTTTAGTAGGCCGGTCACTTTATTGCGTTAATCGCGATTAATTAATTGCAGACATTTTAGCTCGTTATTTTCTTTTTATCACATTAATCTAATTTTTGCGTTGGATGGTTACTTTCATGTTAGTGCACACCTGAGGGCATTGTCCCACTCAAACCATGGTCATTTAGGAACAATATATATACTTCAGTCTTGTTATATTTTTAAGATTAATCATTTTTTTTATTTTACACAATCTGACCATTTCAAAGGCAGTGTGTCGTGTTGTTGTGGTAACATCTGCTTCATCCCAGTTTTTAAAATGATCAAAGTGATCCAAATAGGTTACATAAAATAAAATCACTCTCATGTCTTTTCTACTGTCTTACTTTTGTGGTAAAATGTGGAATAAATTATATCACCATTTGAGTTATGGTATTAATATGTCGTTTGAGGTCTTTTTTTTTTTTTTTGGTTAGCTCAGAAAAGTCACTCTAGACCTGATGTTTTTTTTTCTTTTTAATCGTTCAAGATTTAAATAAAATAACCCCTCTGTGTTGTCAAAGCAAAAGCTGAAAGTCTTTCATAACAAAAAAAGCTTTATAAAGCATCAATGTCGATTTTATTTTGATTTCTTACTGCGCCACAATGAAATGAATGAATGAATTAAATGGTTTCTTTCAAGCAATCAGGTCATAATACATAACATATCTCTTAATGAATCACAAGTAGATCGCTTGAAAGGGAGTGGAAGGAAGCGAACTTATATAATCCCACCCCGACTTGACCATTTTCTCTACATGAATTATCAATATCTCGTTCAGGACTTCATATCAAATATTAATAGATTCAGGATATTAAGGATCATTAATATCAATCGATGTAATCAAATTTCAGTAAATCATTTGATATTCTCATTGAAAAAAAATACACTTTGTGCAGATTCTATTCAAAGAATTATGATAATACAAAAAGTAATAAGTAAATCATCTTAATTTGCTAATAAGGCAATTAATGCAGATTGTATTTATCAAAGAGTGATTATAAAAATAGAAAATTATCTTCATTAATGGAGAAAAAACAATCAAAATATTCTAATTTAAAAAGAGAAAAAAAATATACAATGTGTGCAGATTGTATTCATCAAAGAAATGATTATAATAAACAAAGAATAATAAATAATAATAATAACAATGTCACAAATTTAAATAAAATATATCAAACTTCGGCTTTTCACAGCAATTATTAGAATAAAAAAGTTGGATTAATATTGATTAATTAGATGAATTAATTACAGCTCACGAGTAATTAATCATACACAAAAAACACAGTACTATTGGTGGGTGAGTAGATGAAATGTTATTTCGTTGCTGCAAAGGTAGAGTGGTCAACCTCTGGTCAGAATATTGCAGGTTCGGCTCCCGCCCTGCCTGCCCATGTGCCAAGAACACCCCCAAACCCCAAATTTCTCTTGGTGGTTATAGGTTGGCACCAGTATTCAGGTGCAGAGCCACCATTAGTGTGTGAATGTGTGTTTATAAGTTGACTTGGTCTTATTTTTTACCTTTTTGCTTGGAGCACAGGTCACTGGAACCAAATTCCTTGTATATATCCTGTACTTGGCCAATAAAACTGATTCGGATTCTGATTCTGACTGTTTTGGGTTTTCTAAGAAGATAGTAAAGCAGTATACAAGTAGATACCAGTTACCATTATAATTTGAAAACAGATGGACAGAAAGAAAATATTTTATTTTCTTGTTTCTTGTCATCAGTCTGTTGTCCCTTTAATTTATTTTCATAAAACAAAAACAAAAATCCATATGTAACATGTAAAAGTGAAGCATTATCAATAAAAGCAGCATGATTTAATCCACGATATACACAGGGGCATTGTGGCAGTTTGTGGCTTTCCTGATTAAACCGTGCCCGTCTCTTTATGTTTATAATAAACTGAGATTCTTTTTGTGCAGAAAGAAGAAAAATACTAAAAAACACAGCTGATCAGCGCCGATGCAAAGACCTGCAGAGCGAGAAAGCTTCATCACACTGAGACGATGATGGTCATCGGACTGTGAAGTTTCCTCAGGCAGCCAGAGGCAACGCTAACATGTGGAAAGATTACCTTTTATCCTGGAAAGAGCTGAAAAATCATTGTTTCGTAAGCAGCCTTTGCTCTTTTAAAGCCTGGTAATGCTTTTAGTTATTTTATGAGTGCTATTGATGTAAGTATATAGTTATTTTTCATAGTTTTGGAATAAGGAAAAAGTGTAGAGGAAGAATGATTTATGAAGCTTCACAGGGGGGAGGATTAAAAAGAAGTTTACCTCAAACACTGGACATCAGAAGAAAGGCTGCATATGATGTAAGCTCCTGAAGAATCTGAGACAACAAACAGAATATAGATGCATTTCCAGACACATAAGAATGCACAAGGCCAGCAGGCTTTTCACCACTTCGTCTGTATGTGAAGTTCCAGTCACATGACTTTGGTTTGCCAAACCACCTCACAGCCACAAGCCAAGTGCTGCTCGTGTCATCTGCAAATCACAAATCGAAGCTCCTGACGCGAACCGCTGCACAGAGCGCCAAGGGGCTCTGGCCAAAGCCGGCATCAGACGTGGACCTGGTTTTGAAACGGCGAGCAAAAAGAGTCAGAATTCTCCGTCTTAGCCTTAAGTGGACAGAGTTTCCGTCTTCAATGGAACGGAAAAAAAACGAAGGAGATGAGAGAGAGGAGAAAGAACAGTAGCATAACTCATCCATCATTTCTTTTAAAGGTCAGGATTTTGTAGGTGGAATTGCGAAGAGCAGCGAATTGCAGATGCACCAAACAGCAGGGTATTTTCCGCTGCCATGACCAGCTAAGGAGAGCTCCTTTAAAACACATCTGCCAGTAAACATTCTGGCCTGACTCTGGGTCATCTCTCCTGTCTGGACAAGATCCAACAGAGCGTGAAGATGTACCTGCACAAACCTCAAGACTCTGCTGTTCCCTTCAGACTTCTCTTTTAGCCGACTACCTCAACTCACACTCATTGTTTTCAACCCTCTGACACCAGAGCTCCAGCGTTTATGTTCTTGGATTTACTGTAATTTTTTAATTGTTAACACGATCGACGTAATTCCAGTAGATTCTAAAGGTGAAAAGATTTTGTGTTTAAGCATCATCAACGATGCCTCGGGTGTAAAAAGCTTAACAGTCCACACACATATTATCCTGGAGTTTTCTTTTCTTAAATGTACATTTACATAAAAATACAGATCCTTAATTCATAGTTTAAGTACACAAACGATTGTTTATGAATAGAAAGGAACATTATATGTCACAAAACCAAAAAGAAGTAAAATGTCATTTTAAAGTAGATTTATAGCATTACCTGCGATAAGTGTGAATGCTGTAAGCATACTTTGCTTTCTTAAACTACCCCCCCCTCCCCCCAAAAAAACATTTAAAAATAGAAAATTGAAAAAAGGTCTAATTTTGACTAAACATCTAGCATAATGCTAAAATATTAGGTAAACTCCAAATTTACCTAAAGAAGAGAAAAAAAAAAGTTTTATTTGGTAAAACAGCTAGCATAGTGCTAAATAATTAGCTAAGCTCCAAATTTGCCCAAAGAACTTAATAAAGAAGTCTAACTTTGACAAAACAGCTAGCATGTTGCTAAAATATTAGGTAAACTTCAAGTTTGCCAAAAGTTTAGAAAAAAAGTTTAATTTGGCAAAACAGCTAGCATAATGCTAAAATGTAAGCTAAACTCAAAATTTACCTAAAGTAACAAAAAATGTCTAATTTTGACAAAACAGCTAGCATGAGGCTAAAAAATTTGCTAAACTCCAAATTTGCCCAAATAACTTAATTAAAAAAAAGTCTAACTTTGACAAAATAGGTAGCATGTTGTTAGAATATTAGGTAAACTTCAAATTGGCTTAAAGAAAAGAAAAAAGTTTAACTTGACAAAACAGCTAGCATAATGCTAAAATATTAGTTAAACTCAAAATTTGCCTAAAGAGCTTTAAAAAAATGTCTAATTTTGACTCAACAGCTGGCACTAGCATAATGGTAATATTTTATCTTAACTCCTAATTAGCTTAACAACCGGAAAAAAAAGTCTAAATTAGCTAAAAACAACGATCATGTTGCTAAAATAAAAGCTAAATTCCAAATTACCCTAAAAAACCCAGTAGTTGCTGAACATTTTAAAGTTGTAATGTTGTCTCTAGCTGAAAGTATGCAACATTTTCTAAAAGTTTCAAAGTTTTTGAAATATTTGAGCAATTTCTCATTCATTTCCTATGGGGATATTTTGCTTAATATTTCAAAAACTATTAAGTTTATAAATACGATAAGTACAAGCAGTAATGTCCTGAAGGAGCTGAATATTTTGATACAAGGAATGCTGAAATCGCTGAAAGTGTGAGTTTTTACGTGTTGAAAACCATGAGAAAAGTAGCAGGAGAATCACTATAATGTGAATACAGTGAAGCCTTCACACAATGACATGTAATTACAAATCACATCTCAAAGGTGCATCAGAGGAAATGGGGCAACAAAATCACCAGCCGGGCCAGTCTGAAGTAAAGCCCATCAGCAGCAAAGTGCCTCTTTACCTCCACCAACCGCCAGAGACCAGGGGAGAGTGACCTTCTGGCATTATGGACTGGCGGCAAAAAACCCAAACACACAGCACTCATGGAAAACACTTCTTCAGGTTTGATTGTACTTACAGAGGAATGCGGTACAGTCTAGAAGCACTTAACACTTACTGCTGTCAGAGTGATGAAAAGGTTGCTTTCCCAGAGAGGGAAAAGATGACAAGAGGGACAGATGTGAGCTTGGTTATGAGTCTCTCCATCAAGCCGGCGGATTGGGCTCAGACACCCCTGGGATGCACCAAAACATCTGGAGGGAATCGTCAGAGGGGTTGATACAGTACCTGGAGTAATGAAAAATGAATTTCCCTGCCGTGATATAAACACAGATGACCTGAGCGGCAGCACGTTTACTCAGATCCACTTTGATCCCTTCCACCTCGCATCTCCTCCTCCTCGTGTTTGCTCAAGCAGAGGTGCGCTCAGTCGCAGAGGATTGTGCGGATTCAGATTATTAGTTCTTAATCTGGAAAATATGCTAAAAGTGTCTTGAAATGAAAAGCTTAAAGATGGATTAGCACAGGAAGCAACCGTGGGTTCTCTGATCCACTCAACTGCAACATGATGCATTAAACATGAATTGTTGGAAAAGACTACATAAAAGCATGTGGCAACAGAGGCAGCCGGAGCGACATGAGAGGAGGGGACAGATTTGCAGAGAGCGTTTTAACGTGGCCACTTGTGCTTAACATTGTTTGGAGCTCAGTGATTTGAGATTACTACCACAGGGGGCGGCCCCGGGGCGTTTTATGATGAGCTGCTGGAGGAGGACGCCTCTTTCTTCGAGGAGAAAAACTACAAGGAAAAACGTAACATTTAAAGTTGACTCCCTCTTTCAGCGGGAGCAGCTTTTTCTGTGGTCGGGAGAGAATTGAAGAAGTTGTGGCCTTGAAACTTGCTCTAAAAGCCGTCTCTGGGTGCATCAGGTTCCACCCTGCTGGCCCGCCTCCGGGGACCTCTTCATTATCTGTCATTAAGTATTTTAAAGTTTGCATAATTGATCTTCTCCAATAAGTCGTCATTGATTTATGGAGGTCTGGGCTGAAGGAGGAACTGGTTAAAAATTCATAACCCTGCTTCGCGTCTTCACAATCCATTAGCCGCTCCTGGACCCAGAGTCCTTCCATTGATTGACCTTGCACCTAGAATCTCATGGACTCTGCATTTTTCCTTCTTTGCTGCTCTGCAGTTGGAGTTGTACTTCACCCCCCACCCCAGATAAACCTCCTTTGATTTCTTTCTATTGCTGTGTGTCTTACACTCCCTGTGTTTCTGCCTCTCCATCTAAACTGCACTCTTTACTGGGAGACGATGAATAAATAAAGCATGTTCCATAAACAGCTTTCCACTATTATTTAAGCTTCCAGGAGCTCACACTCTGACAGCCTCGTCTCCCCGCCATCAAATTCAAGTGTGTAAATTTTATAAAAGGCTCTGAATGTTTTATGATGATTTCAGGGAATGATGGAGTAATAGCTGAATGGCAAAGCTATTACTTTTAATATTTATATTGAGTGCTTTGAATCATTAATGTGACAGGATGTAAAATCAGAGCTGCGGGACGTATGTACTTCACAACCACTGCCACTTGGCAAAAAATATTTGTTTTCCTGAGCAGCCCACTTCAAGCTGCTGGGGGCTGGCCGGCAGGGCGCCGGGGCGATGGCCATGAATTTTAATCTCACCTTGAGAAGAGGCAATTCTTGGAAAGTGTAAGATGTGATGGGGGGGTTGATGAAAAAAGTTGCAACAAATTTCTATTGTTTGTAATCCAGATTTCAAATCAGTTCAAGGTTCCTGTTAGGATTGTTCTTTTCTCTCACTCCATTAAGCTGGTGTTATTCTTATGGACCCGAGAATCACTTTTACTTTATATTCTAAACACAGTTCTACAGTTCTATTGCATTTAGTAACTAATGTGACAATTGTCTCTTTCTAGCAGAAATATTTTAAAGTTTTACAATTCTTTTGCACTGATAATGATTATCATCGTGGAAAGTCATTTGCATACCCCAGGAGTCTGGGGTATTCTCAGATCATCATCGTCGGGAGGATCTTATTCATTGGTTGGTGTCGGGGGTCTGGAATATATTCAGATGATTATCAATCATCTGTTATGCTCTGGATTTCTGATGCTGGCTGGTGCGGGGGATTCTTTCTAGTGGGAAACAAAACAGTACGGCTGGATAGCTCTGATATTGCTAGTCATTTTTGTTGTACCGATAATGTTGGGCTGGGGTTTTGAGGGGCTGTGAGCTAGCAGGAGAGCGTGCAAACAAAGGCATGATGGGAAGTCTGGGTACTGGCTCACTCCACACCAATAGTCCCGCCCACAACTCTGAGTTGAATTTCTAATGACATCCTGCTTCTCTGCAAAAACTATGGCTTTGTCCGAATTAAAAAAAAAAAACTATATGTAGCAGGACTATCTAGTGCCGCAGATTATAAAAGCAATTCGGACACCATGCTTAGTACTTTTCTTTCTTTTTTTAAAAACAATTTCCCAAAGTGAAAATCTAATAAATACAGACATTTTACGACTCCACTGAGTTCTGATGATGAAAATGGTTTATGAAAAAATTTAATTTAAATTTTTGCAAAAATTGTTCAACCATAATACATTCTGGTCTATATTCACTAATATAGTGAGCATTGATGCACACTAGTTTTTTGCAAAGACTTCTGGGAAAATTCTAGTGCACTGGATGTTAGAATTGTAGACTTGGACAGCACTAGAAAATGACAAACGCACTATAAAGTCAGCAGTAAAGGAATTCGGACATAGCCTATGTTTTAGAAAACACCAGTTTAATAAATAAAAATAAAGGAATAAAAAAGTTTGGCTAAAAACGCTACAATCATAATTTAAAGACCACTGGGAACACTTTTAAGAAATATCAAAAAATGATCGGAATGGGACTAAACTGAGGATATCTTTTATAGTTGTTTTTAAACAAAGAATGACAGATGTTATTTTTGAATGAAATATTTAAATATACCTTTAATAATTCTTACTCACTTCTAATCTAAAATTTGACCATTTGCACCATTTAGTGTTTTGCTTACATTTGTATTTGTGTTTATTTATTTATTTAGTAGTGACGGATATAAAAACATAGACATACAGCAAAGCAGCAGTCCAATGCCCATATCATCATGCTTGTAGCAGGAGCTAATTTGCAGCATTTGTCCCCTGATGGGCTTTAGCTTTATGTGTCTTGAAGATAAGTTTGATCATATCTTTGACTGTAAAAATAACATTTTTCATTAATCTTTGGTTGTTCTAATAACATTCTAAACAGTGTGTGATAGTCTTGGATAAGACAAAGTTCTGTTTGTTCTTGTGAGACATTTGACCATCTTAGCATCGTGTATTTCCTGAGTGAAGATATATTAAAAAGCCTCAGTTTTGATGTAATAATCTCTTTTTAAAGAAACTTTCTTTGTTATATAACGTTCAGAATGTGTTTGGAGGGAACGCGTGTGAGTATTTAGTCTCCTCCCACACAGAGTTTGGGTTCTGCAGTTGTTTGGTCTCTGGTCTGTAAATCTGGAGCCGGGCGGTTAAAGGCCGGTTTATTCTTGCGGGTATCAGGCGGCCTGGTCCTCAGGGAACGAGCTCTTTCATGCACAGTTGGTGCACTTGACTCAGCATGGAGAGGCTTTCAGATGGAAAAGCCATGTTTAGAGGACGTCTTATGAGACATTAGAGCACCACTGTTTCATTGTTTTAGCTCTTCCTAAATGTCACTTTTGTCTCTTGAGCCTGCCCTTCAACACAATGTGGTGGGACACATCACCAGGAAAGGGCTTTTGTGCGCTCCCACTGAGGGTCCATTTGAAAAAAGAGGACCAGGATGCAAACGTTCTGCTCTGACCGTTTCTGTTATAGTGATGTGTTTACTCTACTGCAATATTTATGCAAAAGAAAACCAGGACAAATCAAGCCAATTATGGTCTTTTAGGCCCCTTTTAAAGAGGTTTCCCTTCATTATTATTTATTTGTACTTAGATCTCCTTTCCATTTAAATTCAATTTCTTTCTTTCAATCCATCCATCAGATGGATGGATTGACACATACATTAATGACCCTATGAAGATATGATTGAAAATACGAGCATAATTATAAAAAAGACTTGTGACTTGACTCTGTTGTGAGGAAACCATATTAATTACATGTTTTCAAGATAAATAACCAGATTAGATCATCTAAAAGCAATTTTAAAAGGTCTTCATCAAGTGTCTACCATCTCTGCGGTCCTGATACTCTCTAGCAGGCTGCTCCAGAGGCTAGGACAGTAACACACCGTAAATTTGGGCCTCAGCTTAGGAACAACTCAGAGGCCGATGCTGGAGGACCTCAGGGTCCACAAGGGCTCAAACTTTAAAAACAAATCCCTGAGATAAGAAGGCCAAAGACCATTAAAACATCTATAAGTTAGGATGTAACGATTCCCCGTGAATAAGATTTAATTTCAGGTTCAGAACAGCAGATTATCTCATCTGAGACACATTTTTATTACAGAATAAAAAGTCAAGTCTGCTTAGCAGATAAATGTGTGTTTGACAGCTGAAGGTGAGATTAACTGAGCAGCTAAATTCAACACCTGCACCTTTCTCTGCTCATGAAAGCTTGCCAACCAACAGTTCAAAACTCTGAACAAAATGTGTTATTTGGCTTTGTGTATGAAATGTTTAAATATTTGTGGGTCAAACTAATTTAGCACCTTCTGCTGAAGTATAGAGATAATGAAATATCCATAATCTGTAGCATTTAATTTAGGGGTCTCAAACTGGCGCTGACCCTGATTTAATTCCTTCACTGAAAAGTACTTTATTTACCTAACAAAACCCTCTCGTTTCAAAGTAACATTTGCTTCATCACTTCTGGTTTCATGGATCGTCTCCAGAATAGGATCAGCACAGAGAAAACTAAAGTTCACTGAGGAAATGTGGGGGACGTGTTGATGAATGGTTAAAGGTGAAAAGTAATATGATTTAAAAAGTGTCTTGTTTGAGACTGAAATGACGCCTCATCAACAATTATGCATCTCTAATGATGATACTTGGAGAGGCATAGCCGTCATGTGTGCATCATGTCAGGAGTAATTAGTGACTTTCTTTAACTGAAGGACTCGGAGGACTGGGGGGGGGGGGGGGGGTAGTTTTAATATCCAGGTGTAGAAATGTTGTTGACATCTTGCATGAAGCAGTCAGAAAGATTTGGTATCGATTTGGTGGACGTGATACGCACACGTGTGACGCAGAAGCCACAGAGCACTTTACACGGACGGATGATTGACAGGCGGCCGGATCGCCTCAGAAGGGAGTGAACCTGGTTTAATAAAACATAAGAAGCGCCTGAGAGGCTCGGCTATAACAAACGGTGGGGGGGGCAGGGGTCACCGGCGCTCAACCAGCACTGCGACCTCAGAGCGAGCGAGGGATAGTCCTCCCCTCCCAAGCACATCACAGGGGGTCCATGTGGCCTCATTAAAATCAAGGGGATCACATGTAAGGACCAGAGGAGGAGGGCAAGTCCCCGCTCGGAGCTCCTGGACTCCTGCGGCATCACTCTTTGAGGAGGCAACACGGGAAAAGCCCCAAAGTTAAACAACAGACATTTAGCATAGCTCCTGCATTACTGCAGGACTCAATCAGTGAAGACTTCAAAGTACGTTGTTGCCGCTCACATGTTGCTTGACTTGATCCAGTCTCCCGGTTTCATCCTTCAGATGAGCTCGTCGGGGCAAATAAAGGGCGTCTAATGTTGGGGTGTGATCCACTTCTTTATTTGGATTTTGTTCTCTGAGATCCTTCAAGATCCTTCTTTCAGGATGACAAGTTTAATTCTTTAAAGTCCGCCTCCTTTGAAAATCCTGTTTTTTTATTTTTTAACATGTCTGTGTGTCATTTTTCTTCTGAAAGAGAACAAATGTAATCGTAAATCATTTAGTTTTTACATTCCTGAGTATTTCTCCTTTTAAATGTGTCAACCAAACTGTCTTGGACAGACTCTGTTTGAATGAATGATCTTCTTTCCATCAACAGCTCTGCTGCACATGCACTAAACCCTCATCTGTTCCTAGTGTCTAGTTCAGGTTCTGGAGAAGAGAAGATGGTATCTTCACATTGACTGCAGTCAAATGAGCCGCCGTTCACATTTCTGTGGTCAAATCAGCATCACTGGATTTTTGGTGTGAGTTTCATCCAATACTTACGGTAGCAGGACTGAGAACGCTGGAAAATCTCCACCAGACTCCACGGAGCTTCTTGATGTGACCACGGAAATGTGAACGGCGGCTCATTTGACCGCAGTTGGAAAGGATTGTAAATCAATGAAAGAGCATTTTGATGTTAGCTTTGATTATTTTATCAAGAACTCTGAGAAACCAATGATTGAATGTATTGATCACAGTCAATAAACATTGGAGAATTAGCTAAAAGAGTCTTTGGTGAACTGGAAGGAGAAAGAATCAGGATTTTGGAGGAAGTTCTGTCCATGAAGATCTTCACTTCCTCGTCCAGCTGACATCCGGATCAGAACCATACGGCTGGACATTACCCAGATTGATGGAGGTTTTTATGTAGCAGCGGTGAAGATTTACGCTAGAAAGACACAGAGCTATCAGAATCACATGGGGTGGGGGAGAGCTACTCATCTCAGCTCCAAAAGCCACGCCCCCTCACAGGAGATTTTGGAAACAGAGGCTTCAGATCAACATGAAAAATGACTTTTTACAACATTTAAGTTGTGGGATTTTGTCAAAAACATAATAATCATAATTAAAACACTACAGTGAATGTTTTTTTTAATAAAATAAAATGTCTTAAGTGGACTTTAGCAAACAAAAACACTAAATATATGCAGGTTAACTGCATAATTGGGCCTTGGCAGAACCTTTCTTCATTAATCTATTTATTTTTCATGATATTCAATAATTTACATGGCTGATTGTCTAAGGGGGGGTGAGCTGTTAGACCTGTTTTCCAAGTGGTTGCATTTGTTCAGCTGTCTGCCTCGGTGTGGCGTGCATTTCATCTCCTCCCTCCTTTATTTACTCTGGTCTTTGGATGGCTTCCTAGTCATGTTTTAAAGCTTTGCAGCTTTGCGGTGACAGCACGCCTGTCACAGCTTGTGTGTGTCGGGGTGGGGGGGTTCGCTGGTCTGCATCATCACTGCCTTTAATGGTCCGCATCACGTTGTGACAAGGCCGCTCAAAGCTTCAGGCTTAGGAAAATGAGGGGCTGATCGACCCCCCCTCCCACCACCACCACCTTGGGAGAAATAAAGCACCTATCCTTCTCTTTTAGTCGAGTAAAGCAGCACATCCCTGCTGAAGCTCACACTTACAGCCGCCTTAAAGAAGAAGGTCAGTACCTACAATGAAAGACAGGATTGTTAGAGAACATTTGCCATTTTGAGATGTCATTAAAAAGCTGCTGTCAGACTCAGGGGGGGACTCCTGACCAGGTGTGTGGTGAGAGGAGCACCTATAATGAGTGGGTGGCAATGGGGGAGGAGGAGCTGGTTTGTTTATGGATACAGTGAGAGAAAGCTCTTGTTTTTGGGGGGCCAGGGTTCAGCGTGAGCAGAGGGTAATTACGCTCCATCCGGTGGCTCTGGTGCGCTTCACAAAAGCTGACACCGGAGGGCAGGCGTGCCAGTCTAGCAGAGGGCAGGGGGGTAGGAACAAACGCTGCTGACAATGACATCACAACGCTTGCGCACACACACAGCCACAGATGCACACACCGTGTAACTGGCATGTGCTCCGAGAAGGCAGGCATGCCAGTAAGAGAGGAAGCAGCCGAGTTAATTAGGGCTTGGATGCACACTCTTAGGGCTCTCACACCTCACTCACCTCCAGCCTGCTTCCTTCCTGTCATTGTTTTCCTGCAGTTCAGCCAGGGAAACACACACACACACAACAAGATGGCCTCCAAATAGCTGCTCCCTCCGTGACAAGTTTGCCTCGCTGGTGTTGGAAGCGGTGGAGGTGACTGTTTGTGATTGACTGCAGCTTCACTTCCACTCATACTCTTAGCCATTTCTTCTCGAGGAGCTAAGAAAACGGGAACTCCAGCTGTTTATTTACTCATTATCCAATTATCACTCTCACAGCTAGATGGCATGGAGCACAGAAACTTTCCTGTGAGAACAGAAGTGCAGATCGCGTGACATGTTGAGCACACACTTGGCTTGGTTGACAGCAAACAAACGTGACACATAAGGCAAGAGGTGTGTTGCATTATAAGGGAGACAAGATTTCCGTCTGTAGGCAGGAGTGGGATGCTGATGTACCTGATCTCTATGAAAATGATCATCTGAATCAAACCATGTTCTGTGCAGAAAATGCTTTTTGAAATGACTGTTTTTTACCCACTGCGTTGTTTCTAGCTGTGCGGAGCGTCAAGCCATCATGATAAACGAACAGTTATTTAAGCAGAATGAAGAAAACCATAAACTGTTGAAGGATGCTATCATTCATTTTTTAAACAAAGAACAAAAAGGTTCAGTGACACATATGAGTTCAACTAATAAATAGAAAGATCCTTCATGCAGCTACAGGGAGTTTGAAACTGATGTAATTAAACTGAGTACGTCAAACCAATAAGATCTGACTTTATCTGAATCTACAAAATAATGAATAGAAACACTGTGAAACCTCACTTAGTTTTCATTTTGTTTAAAAAGTGCCCCTCCTATTTTTATTACTTGTTAAGTTGATGTATTATAACAGCTGAAAACTAGCAAAATAAAAATATCAATAAATAAAAAAGGAAACTAAAGGCCAAAGCCATGACAAACTAAAAACAAATTAGATTGTCCTTAATTGTAAAAGAACGAATAAATAAGTCAATATATATAACAATGAAAAGCTATTGTTTTAGTCCTTTAACACCAGAGCTTTAGCTTTAGTGTTGATTTTCTTTTAACTTCACAGAAATTCAGCCTTTTACGCAATTAACGTAAATCTAGTGGAATCTGAAGAAGAGAAAAACAGCTTTGTGCTGATGTGAAACACTTTACAGTAGTGAAGTAATTACGCAAACAACAGAAGTCCGCGGATTTGCACCAAAATGCTAAACTTAATCATAATAAAGTGTTTATGCGATCAACGTAAACAAACTGACTTTGTTACTTTGCGCCTCAAAGCTGCTTTTCTCCACTTCAGAATTGAAATTACACAGTAAAAAGTAAAATATTGGATCAATTAACAAAACCGTTGTAATTTGCTACAATTAAAAATATTAGTTTTGATCAAATTATATTTTTAAGTTGAGTAAACCGTCTATTCAAGATTTTAATTTGATGAAGATTAATAATTTTAAATGTAAGAAGTTACTGAACTTTTGTTAATAGATCCAACGTTTCACTTTTTACAGTGTTTCAAAGTATTACATATCGACACAAAGCTGATATGAAAAGCTGGTTTTCTCAACGTCACAGTCAGCTAATTCACATTGAATGCATAAATGGTAAAAGAGTTACAGTATGTCGAAGAGATTGTGTTATTTCAAACATCTCCAGAGTTAAATGGATAAAGGAATGAAATGTTACAAGTAAAAACATGGGCTCAAATCAGGATCAAGATTGAAAAAATTTGAAAAAAAAGTAAATTTGACAGCATGTTCAAAGTCGAAAACACATTTTGAAAACTTGAAGCAATTATCGAATGTTTAAAAAAATAAAAAAAAAAATGAACACGTACAAAAATATCGAAAACTTGAAAAAAATATAGAAAATTTGAAGAAAAATTTGTAATTTTGAAACTGAATGAAAAAACAACACTTAAACTACTATCAATATTTAAAAAAAACATTTTTATTTGTGCTTTCAACTTTCCTTTTTTTAGTTTCTCATTCTTTGCTTTCAGTTTTCTGTTTTCAGTTTCAATTCAGAGTTTTTGAGTTTTTACTGATCCTAATTGTACTTGGAGGTGGGGCCTTGAGCTTAACTAAAGTACAACATACAGTTCACATACTGTAAAATCTATGAATAAAATAATGAGATTGTTAATATCATCCAGTGTTACATGGATTCTCTAAAGGAGAAGTTCTAACAAAAATATTCAGATCATTAACATTGTAAAGATTGTTCTGCCTCTCCTGGAGGACGTTTCAGTTTGGCCACTAGGTGGCGATCACACAATAGCATTACATCTTATTCCAGAAGAAGAGGAAAGTATGAGCAAAGAACGATGTTTTAGACCACATATGGTTACTTTAAAAAAATGTTTCCTTAAAAGAGTTTGGAAAATTCATGCCTGTGAGTTTATAAAGATATTCATTTAGTCAGCATGTATGTTTAGGTCGACCGAGCGTTAGACTTAGTTAAACTTAACTGTTAGTAAAATAAAAAGCAAAACCTTTTAAAGACAGAGATGGTATTAGCCTCCCAAGCTAAAGCAAATATACGTTGATTTCCCTTTCTGATGCAGTGAACAGTAAAACATAAATTAGTTTAGTGAAAATTTTTTTCTCCCTGCAAAGGATTTTATTGAAAACCGATTGTTTTGCAATGCAGAAAAAAATCAATCACTGCAATTAAACAGTTGTTTAAGACTTTTTTTGGAAAATACACAAAAACAGAGAGAACCAATAACCAGTCAGTCATTGTTTTTTCATGATACAGCCTGTTTCAGCAGCAGTCCACTTGGTTGCTCCATTGTGAATGTTCACAAATCTTTCTTGGTGAAATCCTGTCATCATAACAGCAGCAAAACAGATGGTAAGCGGAGCGGTAACAACTCTCGCCCCAAAGGAATTTCTGTTGAATGCTTAGTTGTCTTGTATGCCGATTATTCTGGACAACTCCATCTTTGAAGGGGGGGAGCGGAAAGCCTTGTGTTGGACTCTTGTGCTCTGTTCTCGCGTTGCGCTGTCGTTCGTCTCTCCACGTCCCTGAGGAAAAATAATTGCTAACAGCATTTCTACATTGCTGCAGGCAAGAGAACATGTATTTAGTTTAATTACCCGACAGCACAGTACGCTACTACAGAGAGCAAAGCGAAAGGTATTCTTCCTCTAATAACAGAGGTGTTTATTATGTCAAGAGACCTGATGGTTTTTGCTAATCTGCCTTCTATCTTAAGTGTAGAGTAATTATTGACTGATTGTAGGTGTTTTGTTGGTGCCACAATAGGAAATTCCTTTTTCCTGAAGAATCCGTACCTGCCTCTAAATGCAGCTCGCGGACGTGATCTTCAGATATAAATGATGCTTTGAAAGACACATACAGTACATGAGTGCCGTCCTGAGCAGTGGTTGCATTATTGACAGATGTGCATAATATATTTTCAGGTATGCAGAAAAACCAGTTGTTGATGCCAGCATTGGGTCTCTGTGCTGCTAGCATCAAAGCGGAACTCAAATAACAACAAACCGGTACCAGTAAGGGGTTTGAAGCAAAGAGTATTTGGGACCATTTAAGTCAGGGTTCTCAAACTCAATTTACCTTGGGGTCTTGTTAAGGCTGGGCTGTATGGGGTTCCATCTGGGTCAAAAATATGTTTTTGCGTCCTCTGTCTATATCCTTGGTCCAGGGCTGGCCCTGGACGTACGCGAGCCAGGCGGCCGCCTAGGGCGCCATCTCCTGGAGGGGTTGCCAAATTGCAAGGATTTTTTTAAATTTGTTTGTTTTACAGTTTAACACACCACTTCTTTCATGTAAAAATGTTTAAAAAGATAATAATTAAAATTATTAAGAATATGTTAACTCAAAACTTTGCAATAATCAATAATCTTGTGCCCCTCTTTGCCTGATCCTCCCCTTGAGAAGCTAGGTGTGTGTGTCTTGTTTTGGTCGGAAAAGAAGAAGAATTTAACTGTCGATTTAGTTATTTTTTGTCTTTTCTTCTTTTTAAACCCTTAACAACAGAAATATTTAAACCTTTAACCCTTAAACATCAGAGATGTCTGTCAGAAGACCTACCATGCTAAAAGACACATACCAAATGTGAGTGTAATGGTTAGCCTGGGTGCCCTACAATGCAAAGGTTGGGGTTCACATACTGGCTAGGGAGAAATTTAATTGTGCCAAAACAAAATGTAAATGGTAATTATTTCATTCTTGAGAATTAAAATTTTCACATATTCCAGGGAGCTACAGTGTTTCTTTTTAGCGTGCAGTGATATTCGTGTGCGTGTGGAAGGGGAGGGTCACGTTTCGCCTAGGGCGCCATGAAGCCCGGGGCCGACCTTGTTTTGATTCATTGTGTACGTCTACTGACGAAGTTTATTGAACATTTGTTCATGTCTATGAACTAATAAGCAATATCTTCTGCGTGTCCTTTGAAATGACAGAAGCTAACGATGCTAGCAACTGTTGCTAAGGACTTTTCTGACGACCAGATCCAACGACAAAAGCAAATGGAAAGTTTTAAGCACAAAGCTGAAACATCACAAAACAAATACAAAGTATCATCAGAGAAGTGTGGACGTGAAGAATATATTGCTTAGTGGACAATGAACTTTCATATCAAGGCAAAGGCTGCCAAATATTGACTTGGGGCCACAAATGGCCCGCGGGCCGACACTTTGAGATTTAAGAGCTGATTTTCTGGAACTCAATGTAAGTGTTTCTATTGTGTTTGTCTTTTTAGCTTGATGAGGGGTTTGTTTTTGGTTTGCAGGAGGCTCTTCTTGGCTTGGGTTTTCTGGCAGCTTGACAGAGCGCTCCCTCATGGCCAAGCAAACATCTGTGGCGTACGCGTAGGATCGGACATACAGTCCAGCGCGGCGCCTGAGCCACTCGGCACAGAGAGGGACCTGGTTGAATGTAAAATCGAACCTGTCTGCATTTAATGGTCACGTTCCTGCAAACGCTAGCAGCAGCAGCAGCAGGCGCTGCTCGGCATTCATTAGGTGCAGGGGCCGAGCCACATGCCCGGCGATGAAAGCGGCAATGTCAGGCGTGTGCTCTGATGCCACAGCAAGGGAGCGTGAG
>NW_023416942.1:97451-106161 GCF_002922805.2 Oryzias melastigma | reverse complement strand
GGGGGGGCAACGCTCTGCGAAGACCCACCCCTGGGTATCCATCACACACAGCCATCACTCGGGAGCTGAGTAGACCTGATAAATAAATCAACTTAGAGGCCCAGTGAGGTTTCAGGGTCTATTCCTCTTCATGAGTACAGCAGGGTGAGAGATGTAGAGTGGGAGGAAAAAAAAAACTTCTTCATGCCTCGGTCCCAACAGGCATGAGGACCAAAGACACCAAGTCTGTGATTCTTTCAAAAATTAAATATATTCACTTATCTGAAAGGCCCAGGCTCAAGATCCTCATCTTTTTCTTTAACATCCAAGATAAAAGTGTGAGGACTTTCCCATTGGCTTTCAATTGGCAGCTCTTTGAAAACTCATACTTAATGATTTGAAGGTCTTTTAGATCTTACTTTGGGACAACAATTTCTGAACTGCTCCTTTTATGTGGAGATGAGTAGGAAAGGCCTGTGTGAAAACATCGGGGAGCTTCAAATTACCCCAACTTTAGAAAGAACATTGGTTATTAGGCCCTAATTGAAGACGACTGACTCGACTCAGACAGCTCGTCTTTATGTTTAATCCGCCCCCCAACGTTTTATTTGTGCTGTAATTTATTTATTACAGACAAAAGTCGAAGACGTTTCTTAGATTGAGTTTTCTTTGCAACAACTTTACAGACGAGGCATCAAGGTTGCGATTTTAAGCTGCTTTTAGTAACAAGGGTGCGGAAAAAGTTGGGCCGGTTTTGGCCCTCTGCTGTTTGTAGCGGAATTTTTTCATCGTCAGGATGGATTTTGGAAATTTGTCCCCATCAAAACACTCCTAGGAACCAAACAAAACAGAGGGAGGATTGGGGGAGAGCTGGAGACAAAAGCACATTGGCATAAATTCCCCGTGCGCTCAGAAGCAGTTAGAAATGTAATAGTTGTGTTTACCTTCTCCCCCTGAATGTTTTCTCTCAAGGCACTCCTTTAGCACATCACATTTGACTCTAGGAAACATTTCATTGCATCTTATTTTCCTATCGCTTCCTCATTCCGTTTGTTCTCGGCTGCTGTTAACTTTGCCGCACTTTGGCAAGTGTTACATTGGCTGAATGGGAGATGTGTCTTAAGGCGCATTTCTTCCTGACAGAGGCTGCCGTGCGAGAGGGGTGACAGCGGCGGCTGAAAATTCTTTCTTCCTTTGTGGTTCAGATAAGTAAGCATGCACAACACCCTTGTGAATAAAATCTCCTTCTGATACTTCTATCAAGATTTCTATTAGAGACAGACAGGAGAGAAGAGGCTGCCAAAACAGCACGCCGACAAGACAAGTGTGCATCCTGAGAGCGGAGCCCCCATTCAAACACCAGCACATTTAAAATATTTAAACCAAACTCCGGTGCATTTTTTGTTTACGTGCGTCTCTCCCCGGTGTTTGTGTTGATTGCGGGCATCAGAATGCGAGTCGGGACTTGTGCCAAAGCCCGGATACCGGGGGGTACGGCAGGAATTTGACACATGAGGGACGGATTGTTGCTACGCACTTGTTGACGGGCCTGTGCTTCACCCTCTCTGCAGCGGTGTTTATGCATGCAAGGGCAGCCGTAAAGTCTCAGGTTAAGGTGTTTCCACTCCACAATTTTGTTGGGATGAGGCTATGTGGATGCAGCTAGGGGTGCCCCAAAATATCAATATTGCGATATATCGTGATATTTAGCCCTATGATTGATTGTCAATGGGTTCTCACCAATTATCGATCTTTTATTTTTGTTTGAAGAGGCTGTAAAACGTTATATTTTTCATCCTTTGGAGGTAGATAGGCAAAGCTGGCTGTACCGGTACTTGAATTATTTAATTTTTGTTCTGTTATTTACAACAATTTTGCACTAAGTAGTGACACTGCTGTTCATGTTTACTATTAACACTGAATTTTACAGATAATTCCAATTCAATTGGTGTCATGCTTGTCAAAGACAATATTACTGATTTCAGCAATGTTGCACAAAAGTGTCTAATATTTGTTGCACAAAATAAGACACAAGTTGTTCATTGTGATTGTGTTCAAGCTAAACAATAAAAGGGGAAATATTTTCCTAAAAAAATATCTGTTCTTCCAAATCAGGGCCTGCAACCTTCAACACTTCAAGAGCCATTCGGATCCATTTCTCGGCGACAAAAACCCAGTAGGAGCCACATAGTCTTCCTTGATCCTTTAGAAAAATAAGACACAGTATTTATGTTGATGTTTCTATTTTGATCAATTAATGAAATGTTGACTTTTTTAGGCATCGAAATAATATAAACAAAGGGAAAATTGCTTATTTTTTTTAAACATGAAATAGTTTTGTCAGCAGTAATTTGAAAAAAAGTGTATTTACCGTTTGTGGTGCAACCTAGGCAGAAATCTGTGAATCTAACAACCTAAGGTGTGTTTTGGATTTTGGTCCCCTGTGCGACTGAGTTTGACACTCCTGATTTACAGTAAACTTTTAAAATTAAAAACTTTATTTTCTTTGACCAGAGTCACAACAGAGAGGTGAAAGAGCCACAAGCGGCTCTGAAGCCGTAGGTTGCAGACCTCTGTTCTATACAATTTGAGTTATCAGAGATGATTTTTTTTATTTTTATCGCACTATCACGATACCATCGATATCGTGACCCATGTATTGTGTACCGCATTGTATTGTGAGGTACCTGGTGATTCCCAACCCTACATGGAGCACTTTCATATTCCCCCCCTCTTAGTCTGACACACACAAAAAAGAGTCATTTGCATTTTCTCTGCGACTGCTTGGTGTCACAGCGGCACACCTCCTCCTGCTTCTGTCTCTCGTGCTCACTCTCTCAGCAACAAAAGCTTATTTAACCCAGGGTTAGATTACAACAGCGAGGTGATTGCCTGGCCCTCCTCCAGCTCCCCATTATCAGAGGGGCCACCAACATAATCTAGAGAGCAGCACTTCATTAATGTATTATTAACAAGCCTGTTACAGTGTAAAGCAGGAAAAGGCTTTCCACTGGGAATAGTACTAATGGGGAGGCCAAGAGTGTGAGTGGTGAAGCCGATTTCAGCAAAAGGCCAATGAATTGGGCTGAGTGGGGGACCGGTGAGGGCTGCCCTTCATCATCCTGCACAATGGATCACAAAGGCTCTGTGTGCCAATTAGCTTAATTGCATATTAAGAATATTAAAAACAACAGGGTTAAAATGAAAGACCCTCTGGAGCTTTGCAGTGATGCAGTAAACAACCTCGTCCACACACCGGTTAATGCATCACAAACTACTTGTGTGATGGTTGTCAGCAAGCACATGTGCTGGACACAAAATGAGATTTACATTTTTGAATGAACCCTTTTCTTTATATGGTGTTTTTCTCTCTGTCCATCTAGATGTCTGAACTTGGACCTGGTATTCGGTTGTCCATGTTTCCATGAGTGTATCACGGTTAATGACCTGATTCTACTCACCTGTACCTGTGCTATATTTACCTGTTTCCTCTGCCAGATGCTCTGTTGTCATCTTGTCATAGAATGTTAAGCTGCTTTCACTCTGAATATTGACCAGATGTTTTCCGTTCCTTGTCTGTGGTGTTCTGGTTCTGTCCACCTTGTTGTGAGAAACCCTTTGATGGGATCTGTTGGCGACTTATGCATGTTCAAAGACAGGGTGCCCTTATTGGACTGATCTGGATGGAAAGAGTTGGACAGTAAGGGTAAGGTAATCACATTTTATTTTGGTTTGACTCAAACAGAGATAAAGTTTTTAATAATAACACATATAGAAGACACTTAAACTGCAAACACAGTGAGGAGCTTCCTTAAATAATGAAACTAAATGAGACAATTGCAAGCAGCTGTGACCAATCATGGAGACCGCAGACAACCAAGAAAAAACAACACCAGGGGGCGACCCATTACAGACAGAGATACTACTGTAGGACATGGCTATGTACGAATTAACTACTAAATAACTATATAAAGCAGGACACTCTAGTGCTTTTCTTTGCTGTTCCAAACGCTGGACATGATGTCACCGATTCCACAAAGGGAAAATTGAATCAATACAAACATTTTACGACGTCTATGTATATCTCCACTGTGTTCTGATGATGAACATGTGGATGGTTTATTTTAAAAATTGCATTTAGACATTTTCTTTTTTCAAAAATTGTTCTACCGCAGTCCATTGTGGTCTATATTCATGATGCACACTAAATTTTCGCAAAGACTTCTGGTAAATTTCTAGGTCACTCGATTTTGGAATTGTAGATTCGGACAGCACTAGAAAATGGCGAACGCACTAAATAGCTAGTCGGGAGGGAATTCAGACATAGGCTTGAACCAGACTAGTATTTTTTTCTCCCTTTTCAAAAATGGTCGGAACTCATTTGTGCCTCCAACTGAGCAGATGTTGGAACTGCAGGATTTTTTCATGGCGGTTTTGTCTTCTCTGGTCTTCAGTCCTCTGTTAAGAATGCCACATCTGAAAGCAAACCAAAGCAGATTAAGGTATTTGTCATTTTTTCTAATCATTTAAACCGATGAAACAGCTTAAGAGTCTTAGATAAAAAGCTAAAATACAGCAATATAAATAATATTTTTTTTTGCTTTGTTATCATGACACAATCATTTCTGTCCAATAGGTGATTAACTAGAGCTACAGATTACTCCCACCCATAAAGCACATACCCCCCTCCCTTCTTCACACTCCTTCTCTCTTGTCTAATTGACTTCATGCCCGTTCATGAATAGGATCCTGGTTTCCACCTGCTCTGCCTCTATTCACAGTGTAACACCAAATTCTCCTGTGCTCTCACTCTATTAACAGAGATCATACCCAAGTTCAGCTCCCTGCTATTATTGCAGGAGATGCTAAAATCTCATTTTCAACTCAATTTAACCTGGTCTAGCTCAAGGGGAATGGAGAGGTCCTTTACCCACCCTAATTATGAAGCTGCACTTCTGCAAATCAAGAGTTTCTCTGTGCGATCATTGTGAGGTTTGACAAACAGAAAACAACTCTTTATTATATCTTGATGCAAACGTTTGAAATCAGAATCGTGACCAATGCATTCTCATTGAAGTAATTGGGCCTGAATTTGTTTGTAAAGAGCCCTCTTGACCTCTTTCAACTGTGGCCCCTGATGATAGTTAATAATTCAGTGATGTTCATTCTGTAATTCCAGCTGACCTAAATAGCAAAATTTGTTTTTTAACGTAAAGATCTCCACTTTCCATTGAGAAATCCATTGCCTGGAAACACTGCATCACAAACTGCCCTCAAGCTGCTGCCCTGCCGTATAAGCTCCCCATAAGTGCCTGAGGAGGGGTTCCTGGATCCTGTAATTTAGCTAGGTTACCGTACAGAAGTGAGCAGGATACGTTCTCATTGTCATGATGAACTCAGCCACTTTCCCAGCGGCTCATCCATGTGGATCTGCGTGTGTTCGACAGGCTCCCATCGCAGATGGAGGCTCCTCTCTGACGGCAGGGAAAGGTGACGTTTACGTGGCATCCTTGAGGAGGCTGTCTGCGGCTGTTGCTTTGAGCTCCCCTCGAGCAGATACACAGATCCTTAGCAGAAGCAGTCTGGCTCCGTGTTTAATGGTACACCAATAGCAGGTTCAGTGTGATACCCGGGCTCTCTGCTTCCTCCCAGCCATTGAGCACTGTTACCAGGCCATCTGTGACTAAGTGCTGTGCAGTTACCCCACTTTTGAAGCTTTACCCCCAGCACATCCATGATCTTAATGAACCCGCCAGCTTTCTGCTGTCAATCAATTATTGAAAAGCCACTGAGAGAGCTTTTTACACTGCTGCAGTGTCTGAAGATACACAAGGGTGGCTGAGTTTACCCAGCAAGTTAAAAAGCACATTTTACAGAGTGAGTAGCTGCTGCTGCAGAGCAGGATGATGCTTTAAAATGAAAGACGGAAGAGTATATGTCAGAGATTTCCCCTTTGAAAAGCGCGCGGTGCATAAACACGCTGTGGTCTCAGCCGTTTCTGTCCGGCTCTCATTTTCACCTCATTCACACCTATGTGCATGCATCTGACTACTATTAACAACAGGTCAGAGACCAGAGCCTCACCCTACAAGAGGTAACACCTTCAAGCATCTGTCAAGTCAGGCATGATGCTTATTAACATCTCACTGTGACTGAAGCTCATGGTGAATTCAGAGGGGCTGAAGAGCTGTGGAGGGCATTTTACAAGTAATTAAACAAAGGCAAGTATGCAGACAGTAATTAGAGTCATTATCAGATCAGCTCTCTGTGGCTAGGTGAGGGATTAATGCAGAGAACAACAGAAATACGGGAAAATAACCAACTGGAAGACAAAAAAAACAAAAAAAACAATACCAGTCCAAGATATGCATGAAATATATTGAGCGGCACAAAAAGTCTATTAATATAAATGAAATGATTTCAGATTCTAGTTTGACTGAGCCCACTGGATCCACCTGATCCAGGTGGCATGCAGGGTGATGAGTTTTAAGGATCGCTATTTGACAGTCAAAAGACCTCACCTTTTTCACTGTTAATACATTCTATTCTCACATACAGTATATGTACTTATTATTATTATTATTATTATTATTATTATTATTATTATTATTTTCTTAATTTGTTCCCTCAAGCTCCCACAATCCTTCTCTAAATTTAGCAATTTTACACCAGAGCTGTCGATGGCAACAGCAAAAAGCACATGTTCTCACTGCAACTTGTTAAAATCCATCTATGAAATAAAATAAATAAATAAAAGCATTCCCAGTAGTGTTTTAATGATGATTATGAAGTTTTTAACCAAACTCCCACAGCCTAAATGTCTAAAAAAGCAATTTTTTATGTTTTCATGTTTCCAAAATCTTCTCTGAGGGGGTGTGGCTTTTGGAGCTAAGCTGAGCAGCTCCGCCCCCTGATCCCCTCCCCTGTCTGATTATGAGTGCTCTGTGTCTTGCTAGCATAAACATTTACCGCTGCTTCGTAAAAATGTCCAGCAATGTCTGTAATGCCCAGCCGTATGGTTCTGATCCGGATGTCAGCTTGGACGAGGAAGTGAAGATCTTCATGGACAGAACTTCCTCCAAAATCCTGATTCTTTCTCCTTCCAGTTCACCAAAGACTCTTTTAGCTAATTCTCCACACATATATGGTAAAAACAAAAAAACAAACAAACATAATTTTCATTGGAGATCTCTTTATTTCCATTGATGATGTGTTAGAGTGTTGGTGGGAGAGCATTTTAAAATCAATTGTTTTCATTCTATTTGAGTTTAGATTTTTGTATAATCAGGAATTTGACTGGCATGTGGGTGAACTCAACAAATCTCAATCTACAGCCAAGATCCAGCCCAAAAGACCATTCCAGAATGACAGAGTTGGTTTAGAAAACAAGCGGGACCTTGACGGCTACAGTTTGACACCCATGCTCCATTACAGGAGCGCACAAACCCCATCCCTGCTCCGGTGCTGGTCTGGTGTGAACACAACCAGCTGAATACGTGTTCATGAAACTACAAAGTCTATGGATTGTTCTTGAACACACGCTCGGTGTGAATGTGGCTTTAGGGTCAGCATTTGGGTCAGGGGAACTTGAACATATTCTGCTTTTGGTTGATGACGTCAGGCACCATCTTGTCTGCAGCCAGGTCCCTCTCAAATGTACTGATTTCCAACCTTTGAAGGCTGCTTTAGTGGTAGCAATCTCCCACATACTAAAAATGCACATTTTTAAGGATCTCCTCAAACTGAAATCATGCTGGATCATGATTATTCTACCAGTTTGATGTCTTCCTGTCCATCTCTCAAATTGATTGAAGTCCCTATCTGACTATATATATATATATATATAGATAGATAGATAGATAGATAGATAGATAGATAGATAGATCTATCTATATAGATATATATTGTAAAATCATTCCTACGGGTCTTTTAATTATGATTCTGCCGTTTTTAGCCTAAAAAAAAAAACAAAAAAAAATGTAATTTTTAAGACGTATTTTCTGCACAGCAAAAGCTCATTAGAAATTCACCTCTGAGCTGTGGGCTGCTAATTTCCCATCAACCTTTTGTTTACTCGGTCTCCCGTTCTCCCCCGGTATCCCGCCTTACAAGCAATAGCTAAAATTAGCGTAGCAAAACAAAGGGCAACATCAGAGCTATCCAGCTGTATGTTCAGTTTCGAACCAGATGACAGCTCAGAGGAAAACAAAGACGTACATGGATCTTTTTTGTCTTCAACTGGACGCAACAGAATTGGAGCAGGGAGAATTTGGCCCGCCCATGGCAAATGATGCATCACAAACCTGAACTTTTTTAAACCGCAGGTTTTCATCTGCTCCTCCATCATCAGAAAAATGCTACAAGAACATGTTAAAAACACAATTTCTATTGGAGTGGGTCTTTAAAAGCATCAAATAATGTATCAAACGCCCCCCCATGTCACCAGTTTGTCAATTATTGTATTTGCCTGTGTTAAAAAGTTTTTTTTCACCTGCATTGAACAGTTTTAAGGTAAAAATAAAATATAAAAGTAAAAAAAAAATCTATAATGTGGAGTAATTCTGAGCGGGATTCGAACCCATGACCTTCTGAATGTGAGTCAGCAGCTAATACCACTGCACCGTCTAGTGGCGGAATCCAGAATGCATGTCGAACTTAAATTTAAACCTGACAATCTGCAATGTGAAATCAGGAAGTCATTGTTGATGGTTTAAAAGCATAAAAAACGAAT
>NW_023416942.1:63354-97360 GCF_002922805.2 Oryzias melastigma | reverse complement strand
TCAAATAATGTATCAAACGCCCCCCCATGTCACCAGTTTGTCAATTATTGTATTTGCCTGTGTTAAAAAGTTTTTTTTCACCTGCATTTAACAGTTTTAAGGTAAAGATAAAATATAAAAGTAAAAAAAAAAATCTATAATGTGGACTAATTCTGAGCGGGATTCGAACCCATGACCTTCTGAATGTGAGTCCGCAGCTAATACCACTGCACCGTCTAGTGGCGGAATCCAGAATGCATGTCAAACTTAAATTTAAACCTGACAATCTGCAATGTGAAATCAGGAAGTCATTGTTGATGGTTTAAAAGCATAAAAAAGGAATCAAACGTCCCCCCCCCCCTGTCACCAGTTTGTCATTTATTGTACTTGTCTGCTAACATTTTTTTTCCACCTGCATTGAACAGTTTTGAGGTAAAAATAAAATGTAAAAGTAAACACAATGTTCATGGTTTAAATTAAAGCAACCCTGGCTTAAATGTTTCAACCCCTTTCAGCGAGTGGCAGCATGCACTCTTCTCATTGTTTTATAATTCACCGACAAATAGTAAGAAAGGCTTAGAAAAGTCTAACAAAATCGAATGACTTTTGTGATATTTACTATTTTTGGTCTTGTGGAGCAGAGCGTGTTTGCAGTAAACTTGTAAAGCTGAGCATGATTGTAGCCATAAACACCACAGTCTAACCTTAACCTTTTAAAGGCTGGTGGGCCTGCAGCTCCGAGCTGACAGATTTGCTCAGATATTCTTCCACCTGGATTTGAGCCACCTGTTTGTTGGCGTCAATGCTAAAATGAGACAGCAGCACCCTGGGGTGTTGGTGAAACTTCTACCAGCAGCAGACAGCAGCAGCAGCAGAGTTACTGCTGTGCTGCTTTCAGTCTGAAGGTTAAGCAGCTGATGGCAGAGTTTTTCTTCCTGCATTATTCCTCACATGCAGCGGGGGAATACAAGAGGAAATGCGTCCCTGGGTTCTCTTAGCCCTCCTTGCCCAGAGACTTCCACGGAGTAGACCTTAAACCACTTTAGCTCTGCTTTATGGGATCATCGCTGAGTCACTGGTGACATGTAGATGTGCAGGGCACAGAAAATCTACAGATGAATCCATTATTTATGAACTGTGTTGCAAGGACATAAATGCTGCTATCTCAATATGGGGTACTTGGCCTTTTGAACTCCTGCTCACAAACTGCGTCATCAATTCACACACAGTTGTGCTGAGCTGTTCATTCCACCACAGCTCATGAGGAGAGGGCTGCACCGGGGAGCTGGTCTGCACCAAACCTCAGCTGCTTGTTATATGTTCATGTTTGTGTCATTATATGAAGACTTCAAAAGTGTATGCATACAACTTTCAGACCAGCCCGAGGCCAGCCCCCAGAAGATGCAAAAGCCACGTCCTGTTTTCTCCGAGGAGCCACAAATCCTTCCTCACACAAACTTCCCCGTAATTACTTGGACAGAGAGTAATGGGAGAAAATTAGTTTTGTTATGAGGGGAAGGAGAGTTTGACTGACAAGGTCCTGCTCTCGACTTCTGTTGAATTAAAAGAGGATCGCTATCAGAGGTTGGGTATATTAAAACAACCATTTGCATATTTGCAGCTATATTAAAAGAGATTAACTTGAGCTGGTGAAGCACAACAAAAGGGGAGGAGGACGGCGTGGTTTAATATCACAAATGACACCCAGGGAGTTACCCTCAAGCTCCAAGCCTGATTACAGCTTCTTAATTAGGAGAGCTTTTCAACTCTCACACATCTTCTTCCCCTTGTTTTTGGCATATGGAGGGAGTTTAGTCCCAGATTCAATATTTACTCTGCACTCTTCTGCCTGTACCAGTAGTTTTTTATTTTTTTCCAGGAATGGAGAGGTGAGTTGGGGTAACACTAATCATGAAATCAGATCCTCATATGCAGGTGCAAACCAATTACCAGCCTGGCATTTAAAGGGGTTTAATTAATATTTTGTCACAGGTGAAGTAAAATATCAGGTTACTGGCAGCTGTGCGTCATCAGGTGGGAGACGCAATGTTAGCTTCATTCAAGTCGAGAAAAAAGGCTGTTCCAGGTTACATGGTTGGAAACATTCTTACAGATCAGATAAAACAACAAACTTAAATACCAAGACAGACATTTAAGACACTCTTTATTGATTGATTTGGTTTATTTCAAAAATAGATTGTGGGCAATACAGGACAAAGGACAACAAGTTTCAAACTCATTACAGAAATAATGGAATGCATTGATTAGAAAATAAAAAAACAAAGACAATTGTATCACATTTGATTTAAATATAGTAATTATGAACTAAAGTCAAGTAGAGTTTGATTGATAGCTTGAAAAGGCGTGGGAAGAAGGGAGCTCATATAATCCCACCCCTATACTTGGTTACTTCATTTTATAGTTTTGCAAAGTTTTTGTAATCAGATCAAGTGCAAGTTTATTTATTTAGTTCCAAGTAGCAAAGTTGAGTGCTTGTTGGTTATAAATTAATCACATAAAACATTCTCTCATGATTTCAGTAAAACAGTAACATCAATCACACATCATGTAACAAATATTCAATATGCATTGATTATCATCAGAATGCAATTTACTATTAAAACAAAAATCCTCCATACACATTGCACAAATCAATTTTTTCAATTATCAATGGAGTTCTTATTGATTATTAAAAGATTTATGACTTAAAATTAATTTAAAGGGAACAAAAACTACTATCTCTTCTTACTGTCTTTTTGTTTTTTAGAAGAGTTAGCTGTCAAGTATCGTTCAGGCCATTATCCTGGGGTTGGATTTCTTTTCCAAACACTAAATGTAACTACAACAAGAGAGGACATCCTAGCAAGGTCTGGGTCAAGAGTGAAATAGTAGAAGAAACTCTAAAAAAGAGCTAAATATGTTGTGACCTAAAGCAAAGCTAAAGCTTCCACAGAATCCTTGTGGTGAATAGAACTGTGGATACACAATATCAACACAACTGATGGACTGTTACCAAAAGAGAATGGGCCTAAGCTTCTGATTATTGGTGTGAGACTAATAACAGATTAAAGAACCACTATAGTGAAAGTTTTGTTTCTGGTGTTTTTAAAATTTTCCTGTAGCATTTTTCACAGAAAAGAATTAAAGACAAAATCTTTGTTTTTGAGTGTTTCTTTATTCAAATTGTGATGGATATAGAGCAAAATAATAATAAAAAAAGCTCATATTTGTGATGCAGCAACTAAAATGGGCGGGCCAAAGTCTCCCTGCTCTCCTCTAGTTCTGATGTGGAGGTGGGACTTCACCAAAGATCATCTCGTTGCTTCTATGATGAAGGACAGACTGACAGATGAGATTAGACATAAATCATGTTATTTGCAGATGACACCGTGATCTATAGTAAGAGCAGGAAGCAAGTGAAGGAACATCTCGAGAAGTAGATGTTTGCTCTGGAATGGAGAGGAATGAAGTTCAGCAGCAGCAGTAAGACAGCATCTGTGTGTAAATGAGAGAAACTCAAAGGGAACGGTGAAGTTACAGGAAGCAGAGGAGGACTTTAAAACATCGTTTCCATTGAGCGGTCCGGTAAGGTACGGTCTGGTCCAGTCTGGTATTTTGAGTGTTTCTATTGTAAATTTGACCCATTAAACAGTTCTGACCGGTATCTCTTGAGGGTTCTTGTCAGTTATAGGCCCATAGAAAAATAGAACGGAGCGGTTGGGGAGGAGCCGATGTTGCCATCCGCTGATTGACAGAAAGTGATGACGACATTAGAAAGCACCAATTTAGCGCTAAGCTAGAGTTGCCGTTTTCTTCTTTAAGGCAGTATTTTTCTTAGCCGCCCACAATGTTCTTTCAAACAACATTCAATTCCTGTTTGTCATAAACAGGCAGATAGCTGGTTCCACTTGCAGCAGGTTTATTAGTTCAGACAGGAACTAAGCACAGCTAAAAGTCCACAAAGCTAAATCAGGGTCAGACAGGCAGAGGTCAATTACGGGAATGGGATCATTCCAAAGAGAGTAGAGTAGTCAGATAATGGGGTCCATTGAAAACCAGGAAGTGAATAAAATATAACAAAAAGCAGTGAGAAATATAAACAAAGGGAAGTTTTTCCTCACTGGAATAGTTAGGTAAACTTTTAATGTGTACACCCACTAAAAGATCCTATAACAATTCCCATGAAAAGTGTCAGAAAAACTGTACTACAGTGACTGAATTGTGTTCTGTCACACACAGCCAACTGTCAGCTATATCATAACAAAATGGAAGAGTTTGAGAACAACAACTCAGCCATCAAGTGGACGCACTTTTCCATCTGGAAATCTGATGGACCAGTCTGGGTTTGGAGGTTTCCAGGAGAACGGGACATTTCAGACTGCACTGTGCGAGTGTAAACTTTGGTGGAGGAGGAATGATGGTGTGGGCTTATTTTTCCAGCCCCTCAGTTCCAGTGAAAGGAACTTTGAAAGTTTCAGGATACCAAAACATTTTGGACAATTCCATGCTCTTGTGGGAACAGCTTGGAGCGGGCCCTTCTCTACCACCAGGGCACAAAGCAAGGTCCATAAAGACATGGAGGAGAGATTCTGCTGTGGATGAACTGGACTGGGATGTACCGAGTCCTGACCTGAACCCCATAGAACATCTTTGGGATGAATTAGAGTGGAGACTGAGAGCCAGGCCTTCTCCACCAACATCAGTGTGACCTGACCAATGCACTTTTGGAAGAATGGTTCAAAAACTCTAAAAAACACTCCTCAACTTTGTGGACGGCCTTCCCAGAAGAGTTGAAGCTGTAATAGCTGCAAAAGGTGGAACGACATCATATTGAACTCAATGGGTTAGCAATGGGATAGCACTTCAATTCATATGTGAGTCCAGATGACCCAACATCAACGTGCCTAAGATGGTGGATGGGTTACACAGTTGTTGAAGACATTAGTAACTTTAAGCCTCAAGCAACTTTTTTTGTGTAGAGTGGAGTTTTCTCTCTGAATGTCCAATGTTTGTGTGGTATTTGTACTCAACTTTCTGCCCAATTTTCCTGTTTTGAACTAGAAATAACAAGCAAAACAAAGCAAACAATACATTAACTTTCACTTCAAATATGAAAGATGTTTAAACAATTATATACCGGGGTTTCCCAAGGAGTGATAGAAACACAACTGCAGATATAGAGCTGGATGATTTCTTTGGCAGTTTTTGACAATTTCTGTGACACTGTTTAGTTACATTTTTGAGTTATAACTATCGTGAAAACAAATGCAATAAAAAAATTAAGTACTTTGTTATAGTATTTGGGTGAATGCTCATTTCTGACAAGCGCATGGGAAACCAGGGTTTGTTTCCCAAGATGAGCTTCATCCAGTGTGGGTTCCTAGGCAAGACCCCTCTTATGTAGCCACAAGGGGGCCCAGGTCTGGGTCTCCCTTTGCCGGTCCCCCACCCGGATTGAATGTAGGGTTGTGTCAGGGTGGGTAAAACTCCTGCGTAAGACTCTCTACCAAACCAAATGTGTTGATTGGCTGTGACAAGTTCTAAAGAGGTGTGCCGAAAGACTAATAAAAAAAAAACAATTTCTGATTCAACGATTCAACTGAACAGACCCGTTATTCACAGGTAATAGCAGATAATCACTATAAATCTACAAGAATTACAATTTAACCTTTTTTTTAGATTATGTTATATTTTTATGTTACAGAAAATAGACTATATTGTTATTACATTATATAACACATCATTTATATAAAGTTATTTTCAAAACCTCTGGCAACTTTTTAATCTCAAATTAATACTTGAGTTTTATAATGCAATAGTTTTCAGAGACTGTAATATTGTAAATTATTACTTTTAAATAAATATAGCAATAACTTGTGCCTTTATAATAGTTTAAAAGTAACTTGCAAAGCGCTAAACGTCTCTACCATAAACTATATTAATATTTAAGTGTACAGGTATGTTTATTTATTTTCATTTCATGCCATACAACGGACTGACAATGATTAATTTGATATTATTAATGCATTGTTGTAACATTGCTCGGTGAAAATTCACATTTCAAAATTCTGTATTTGAGAGTTTTATTAGGTTTTCTAAAAAATAAAAAAATACAAATATCTAAATTGCAGCTTCTTTGTACAGTATTTAGTGTTTTGATACCACAGTTTGCAAGATAACCTCTCCAAACATAGAAACAGCCTTGAAAACAAACAGTTATAAAAGAGTAAAACAAGATGGCCTTAGATCTGGATATAGTCTCTTTAAGAAGGACGTTTATTTGTAATACCGATCTAGATTTATGTCTGCCGCTAGACTTTGAAGATCTTAACCCTGAGCACACACAAGATCAATATCTTTGTTTCACAAATTGAACAATTTATCAGTTATCCTCTGTTGCTTCACATACAACTTTGGACTAAAACCTCAGAGTATCATCATTGCCAGCTTTAATGTTTGCTCCTGACTCTAGAAAACATTCTCCTCTGTGTCAGAAGTTCAACTCCTCCAGGAGTTAAAGACTTTAAAACAACAAAATCATCATTAGCAATAGGAGTGTAACAATTCAGTTCGTATAATTTGTGATTGTTGACACGATTCATAGTTGATATTGGTTCATTTCAAATTAATATAAATTGATTAATTGTTACTTACCTAATTAGCAATGGCTTTAATAAACTGTTTAATGGCTGAAGCTCGCCAGTTACTCAAAAACATTAAAGTATTAATGTTTGAACTGATGATAAATCTTGAAGAAAGCTTATGTCACATACAAGATGGCGTCTGGAAAAATTTTAGCCGGGCTTGGAAATTTTGCAGCTTTAGCCGGTTGTGTAAGCAGAAATTTCCTAAACTTTAGGAAACCCTTTCAAAAAGGATATTTTAAAAACTTTTCAGAATTATCAGATTTTAAGCTTTTAGATGTGATTAAACTGTAACTGTCTGGCAAAGGAGTTCTCAAAGTTTCAAACTAAGAACTGGACATTAGACTGGGGGCCAATTTGGGGTTAAAAAAATGGATAAACAGAAAACTCCTTTTTTTAATAACTTCAATGACCAAGTGTCATTTTTTACAATTAACAGAACATAAGAACAAACCAAGCAAGACTTGAAATAATGTACAGCTGGCTATGGTTTATTAAGGGCCACAAAAACCCTTCAAGCGGGCCACCATTGGCCCGCGAGCCACACTCAGAGAACCCCTGGTCTAGCGGTTTAGCGTGCAAGATGAGCTTCAAATGGGACAGAGAATGTTCATCGCTTTATTTTTTTCAAGTCAATGTTAACAAGTGTTCAAATAAGTATAACTACCCCCGTTTACAATGGAACTTTACCTGCAGAGAAAAGCCGCGAAATGCCGCTTTTTCTCTGTGATTCAGCTGATCACGTAAGCAGTTACAGTAGGTCAAAGAGAAAAAAGGTCGAAAGCTTAGAATAAGGGGTTCCATTCAAGGACTTCCGGATAATGACTTTGGGCACCATGATATTTTTTTGCGGCTGGCTACAGCAGGCGGCGGGACTTCCGGCTAATGGTTTTTAAGCGCCATATTTTTTCCTTGTGGTCAGATTCTCTTAAAGAAACCCAATAGTTTAAGTTTTGTGGATAGCCATTACGGGTGTGTATTGACAAGAACCTGGTGATATGTGTCTAACAATATGATACATATTCCATTATATCCTAAGACGGTATAATTTTTCACTCTTACTGTTTTAAGACTATGACTTCGGAAAAATCTCTACCTTAAGATTAATATGTTTTTCATTTTAATAAAAGGGTAAAATGTATTTTATTTAATGATCACAACATTAAGCTCTCCACCTGTATACTAGTGCTGGCAGCAACGCAGCGCGGAGTTTCAGTGGCCATCTCAAGTAACTAACTAAATAAGTATGTCTCATAACAAAAACCGAAACAAAACATTTAACACAAGCTAGTTCTCACGAGATCTTGTTATTATTTTGGCCACCGGAACCAGTCCAGTAGGACACAGAGCCCACCGGTCCCCTAACCTAGTACATTGTTGCATCTGGTACCACATCCAGGCCCCGTTTGCGTCGGGTACCACGTCAGGTACCACATCAGGTACCAGGTCGTGTCTGGTACCGCATTTGGTACCATGTCCGGTACTGGTACCCTAACCCAAAGCTGGTACCGGATGCATCCTGAGGACCAGTCCACATGTGGCACCGCGTCCCGAGGGTTGCGGACCCTTTACTTTACGAACAGCCACCACGTCAAAGAGTGGCGCGGAAGTGACCTTTACTTAACGTCAATATGTGACGACATGGGAATGAGAATGTGTTGTCTTGTCAGCATTTTAAACTGATACAAGTATCGCCAAATCGCCGCGATATATCACCAAAACGATTTTTCCCTGCACCCCTAAAAGCCGTGAGCTAGTGGCTGAGAATTCTCCGTCTTAGTCAGGACAGGAGCCAGCCTTTCTAGTGTTATGTACCGTCCTCTTTAGGAATCACACAGGGGGCCACTGACCTGCAAAGATGAGACTTGAACCACTTTTTTTCCAGGGGCATGGAGGATGCAGAGTTTTAGGAGGTGGAGTGGGTTAAAGGTCAACTGTCACAGAAGCTGCAGAGCAGAGGATCCTCCAGGGTGAAGATCCTTACGATTTCCCCCTCAAACCAGGACAGTGTGGCCAGGTTTCACAGGGCTGCCCTGCAGCTGCCCCGGGGCTTGAATACATCTGAGTGTTTGTGGTGCGGTGCTGCACCACAGCCCGCAGAAACCCACACCCTCGTCGCACAAAGCCGGATCATTTGCTCCATAATGGCGTTCATCTTTTTTGGTGGAGGATTTCTTTGCGGGTTGCCAAGTTAGACCTAATTCATGATGTAAGGAGACACTCAACGACCTCTGTTTGACCTTCTCCAGTAACAGTAGGTCACGCAGCATTTGCATTTAGGCAGAACTGCTGAAGCTCTGATTCAGAATCCCCCCAGCCTGAGGTAAGCTGTGTTTGCTCTATCCACAGCGGAAGAGGGAAAAAAATCATTAGCAAAAATAAATGTTGGTGGGTTGTCAGAGAGGCTGATTATGTGTGTCTCAGGCAAATTGGCGGTAATGAGTCAAGAGACTGCACTCGTTCACGTACATTAAAACAGCGATCATTAGGAAATTAGGGCCTAGATTAATCCTGTTAATGACACACTGGAGCTCATGGGAAAAAAAGGCGGCCCCAGATGTCGGGATGCTGCGTGGTGATGAAGCATCAACTGTGGCGCAACGGCTCCTGCTCCCACCTCTCTCTCTCTTTTCATGACGGCGGCTCGGGGGGCTCCTCCCGCACAACGCCGCCACTTGAAATGCAAACGAGGGGGGCCACAGCCGCCTGCTAATGAGAGCAGATCCCAGTGACGAGGAGAGGAGCGAGAGGGAGGAAAAGGGAAAGAAAGGGGGAGAACAGAAAGTGAATAAATTAAAAAAAAAAAAAAAGGAGAACGATCTGAAACATGGATAAGACGCAGCAGCAGGAACTCTGATGTCCCCAATTAGGAGGGATGTCACCCCCTGTCTGGGCCACAGTAATAAAGCCCTCACTCTGTATTCGGAATCACATGGCTCCAGCACTGTTAACATTCTAATATGTTGGGCGTGCGCGGTAACATTAATTACTTGGCCATTTGGATGGCTCCTGAATCTCCTTAATGTTTGCTTCCAAATGGAAATCTGAGCTCAGGCTTAGGAGTGTTACATTAGAAAATAATAAGTAATATTTACCCAGCCAGCAGGCAGCCACGGCTGCTCCGCTGCTGGTTCAATTTCTCTTATTGACTGTTGGGATCCGGGTTTCTCCGGCGAAGGCCCTTTTCTCTCTTGCATGTAAAGCCTGCTGTTTTAGAGAGGCCAAGCCACATTTGGATTTAATTACAGGTGTTTGAATCTATGCAAATCTCCGCAATCTATTCCTAACAGACGAGTCCAATAATTGCGGAGAATCTTCCCAAACAAGTCCTGCCGGCATTAAAATTCATGGCCACCTTGAAAGGCGTGTGAATCCCATCAGTCAGCTCTTCTCCGTCTCTGACAAACAAACACTTTCCTGCTTTGGTTTACGATGGAAACCACGCAAGGCAAGAAATCCGGTCCAAATGGAGGCCTTTCATCTGCCAGACGCCGCGTGGATTGTATTGTTTTCAGTGTGTGGTGAACCCAAAGCAGAAAGGTGATGCCATTTTGCCGTGTGTCGACAGCAGAAGTGTGTTCTTTTGGGGTTGGCATTATAAGAGGAGCCCAGGATGAAGGAGGAAAAAGATTACAATTTCCCCCCAGTGCGGCGGCGGCGGCGGCAGAGTGAGCGGCTGAGGGGAGCAGCGAATGTAATAGTTGTATTACTGCACTCTGCGATGCATTATTAATGCAAACGTGATCAAGGCAGGTGGACAAGCCCAGGAGAGATGGCGCTGTTTAATAAACAGCCCCCCCTCTCAGCAGAACAAGGCCTGGCAGCTGTTAGTGTTGCACTGTGAGGTGTGAGCTGCTGTACCGCAGCGGTTAAGGTAGCCCCCAATTTAATTAACAAATAATCTGCAGCCCGTCCGGGTCGACTGTGTTCAGAGCAGTGCACGTGTCAGCCGTGTGATCATGCAAACATGCATTTGAAATGATCAAGTTATTCTTATTTCAATTGAATCTAACTATTAAAGTATAAATTCAGATTACAGATTAAGGATTAAGGCTCCACTATTTTTTCATTAATAAACCAGCATCATTACATTTTTAAGTTCCGCTTTAAAACAGAACAATGAAAGAGGGACTCTTCGGATGCATGGATCTAGGAGGGATGACAGAAACATCATTTAGAGGCTGTGATTTTCATGCACATAGTATTTAACGTGCACGCCACAAGAAACACCTCAACATTAGCTTTTAATTTCAAATGTCTTTTAATTTTCAGGAGGTTTCATGAGCGGATGTTCCCAGGTCACATACTGCCCCCTGGTGATTTTTGAGTATAACTGTGCACTGTGGAGCCTGACAGGCTGTTGTGTGCATCACTCATTTTGCTTACACATTCCAGGTGACAGGAGGGGAGCTCAGAGGATTTAGGAAAAAGCGGGATCTTCCTGTTTTGATTACAGCTGGATCCAGAGTCTGGACTGTGCTTCGTCACGATTGGATCAACGTTGGGGAGACTCAGACGTTCATGCATCTGTAAATGATGCTGAACGCTCATGATTTATATTACAATAAAAAATCTGATCATGTATGCAAAAGTAGTGAAGATTTAATGCAGGTTATATCATGAAATCTGAAATTCTTGTGGTGACTAATACCCATCTCAGTGTGGATTTATGTGATGACTTTACACTTAAATAAATCACCCGCTAATAAATGTTAAATCCCCTATACGTTAATGATATAACAGCCGATTATTATTTTTTTTTTTAAAAGCTATAATATGCTAAAAATAGAACAACCAAGAGGAATTGATTGAAAACTAAGCTAACAATTTTTTTTTTTTTAGAAAAAGTCCTAAACCCAGATGAATATTATTTATTCCTCTACAAACAAAGTTCTTCTTAATCTCATGTTATGGACCTTTCCCTTCAGAGATGCGGCGCGTCTCTAAAGCCGCTCTGTGACGGCCTTCATAGGAGCTCCTCATGTCCGATACGCGGGCTGATAAAAACACACACCTGCAGCAGCTCGGCGCTGATTAGGGCTCTGCAGCTGCAATGCATAATGTGAACGCGTTTGGGGTGGCAGGTTGACAGGTACAGATATAGATCCATTCCCGCGTTGAAGGAACAGACAAAGACGTGCTGCTTTTGCCGGGATCAGCGCCTCAGACCCGGGTTAACAGTATACTTATGGATGTAGCGTGTCTGGGGATGATGGAGAGATTGAGGTAGAGGTGGGATTTGGGGGTAGCGGCGCCGCTCGCCGCCTCGGTGAAGCTCCCGCTAACCGTCAGGGAGCATCCCTTCGTCAGGCTGGATTAAGAACATGTCAGGCCTGATGGAGCCGACTGCCAGCTTCATATATTGCTCAGGACGGACACACAGCTGCGGCGGTGACACCGACATCCTGCCCTTTTACTGAGGATTTTGTCACAGAATTGCTATTTACTACACCAGATATGGTCAGACGTATCAGGGAAGTCATGCTGGGATTATATAGATTACACTCGAAAGCCATCGGTGTTATGAATCTGAATGAGATGATAATGTATTTGGAAATGGTCAGAGCAGTAATGTGGAAGCCAGCTGACATCCGTCAGTGTAGCGCATGGAGTCTCAATTTGTAAGAAAAGAGTGAGGATGGAGGCAGTCAGCGCTCAGAACATGTTTGGATTTGATCAGCTCTGTAGTCATCCCAAACCAAGGTAAACCTAAGCGCGGCGCCTGTAAGACCAGCATGAGCCAGGGGTACAATTGTTTCTCAGAACGACTTGTCATCATACTTCAGCCGAGCAAAAATAAACATTTGGATACTGCCAAGCCAAGAATTGATTGTGGCTTTAGGGAGGGTAACATCGTAGCCCATCTAGCTTTGCCTGAGGCTGAAGCTTACCAGTGCTTTTATACATAGTTTATTCCTACCTGTTCTCTCTCTATGTCTTGGACCTGTATGATAGTATCTGCTTCAATTCCCCAGTCTGGGCAATCTGTTTGAATTCACAAGGTTGTGAATAAAACAAACCTGCTCTCCTGCTCAGCTTAGTGTATAATGCAGGACCTCGCCATTGGTCATGAATTGACAAAGTCCACATAGAGCTATATCCCGCACCCTTACCTGCTGGAAATAGCCACGCAGCAGATGTGCTACAAACCCAGCAACGAGGAGGGAGGAAGTGCACCACAACACATTCTTGAGGAGGCAGAGAGGGAGGGAGGGAGGAAAAAACTTTGCTAGGCAGAAGATGTGTTCGGAGGGGATGAACTACCTAAATTTACCCCGTTTCAGAACCGCAGTCCAAAGTGCAGAGTGGACAGCAGACGGGAGAGCGGGGCGTGGAGGCGTGCTAACAAAGCAACAGCCACCAGCTTGGTTTGAGGGAGGCATTAGGCCTGAATATTTCATGGCTCCTCCAAGCACAAAAAAGACTGGAAAAAACTGAGCCAGCTCATTTGGAGGTGGGAGCTAGCGGAGGGTCAAGACCTGAAAACACAAAGAACACAGGCTGCAAGGCCAAGTGGGCCCCATGTGGTTTAAAAGTGGGCAGAAAATGTGGACCCCAATGGGTTTGTCCGTAGTTTCTGTGGTGGCCCCACCTGTGTCTGCCCACATTGGCTTAAGTGGGCACTCAGTGGGATAGCTCGCTATGCTAGCTAGGCTCCCGGTGGATGGCATAGCATGCTAGCCACCTCTGCTGTAGCGAGCTAGCAAGATTAGCTGTAGTGAGCTAGCGAGCTCTGCTGTAGTGAGTTCCGCTATAGCGAGCTAGCGAGTTCTGCTGTAGCAAGCTTCGTTGTAGTGAGCTAGTGAGGTCTGCTGTATTGAGCTAGCAAACTTCGTTATAGTGAGCTCCACTGAAGCGATCTAGTGAGCTCCGCTGTAACAAGCTAGCAAGCTCTGCTGTAGCGAGTTAGGGAGCTTTGTTATAGTGATCTCCACTGTATCGAGCTAGCAAGCTCCGCTATAGTGAGCTCCGCTGAAGCAAGCTAGAGAGCCCCACTGTAGAGAGCTAGCGAGCTCTGCTGTATTGAGCTAGAAAGCTCTACTTTAGCCAGCTTCACTGTAGTGAGCTCTGCTATAGCAAGCTAGTGAGTTCTGCTGTAGCGAGCTCTGTTGTAGCGAGCCAGTGAGCTCCGTTGTAGCAAGCTAGCGAGCTCTGCTGTGGTGAGCTCCGCTAAAGCAAGCTAGTGAGTTTAGCTGTTTCGAGCTCCATTGTAGCAAGCTAGCTCGTTCTGCTGTATCGGGCTAGCAAGCTACGCTTTAGCAAGCTCCATTATCCTCTGGGTGGCTGGCTAGCGTAGCGAGCTAACCAACTGAGTAACCACTTAAGCCAGTGTGGGCAAACACAGGTGGGGCCACCACGGAAACGTGGACAAACCCATTTGGGGCCTACATTTTCTGCCCACTTTTAAATCATATGGAGCCCACTTGGTCTTGCTGGCTGGGAAAGGTGCAAAACAAGAAAGCCTCTCATCTACATCTATGCCATCAGAAGAGATGCTCACCTTGTGTTTGATTTGAGCGTTCTCTCCGGGACTGCTGCATCATTAGACTAATCTTTGCTTTCCTCTGAATGCATAAAGCTGCTTTCATTAGGTGCAAAATTCACATGTGCTCCCCGCTCTAAACAGCAGTGTTTTATACCCTGCAGACCATAAAGGGGGGGGGGGGGCGTTTAGCTCCTTGTGACTTTGTGTGCAAAGCAACCCCAACTCCCCGCGCTGGCACATGTCAGAAAACAACAGCCAGAACTTAAGGGCTGTCTCTGACAAAAGAGAGCGGCGTCTGAAACCCCTGTGTACCTCTTCTCCTATTCCCTCCCCAATCAATATCAAAAGCAACAAAAAACGAAGGCAACGAGGAAGACACAGAAGAACATACGTGAACGCAAACAAACGCCTGTTCAGTGGGGGGAGAGAATTAGAGCACGGCACCGGCTCCTCATCTTACCTGTCGTTATCGGCTTTAGCTCTTAATGAGTGCTCCTCTCCGCTTGGTCACATCACATTTGTTTTATAGCAGTCCCTTTGAACAGCTGAGAGATATTGAGCCTCCTTTGATCACGAAATCCGTCTGAATTTCAAATCAGAAATGAGCCCCAACACCCACTCCACATCTCCAGCTAGGTCGTCTACATTTTTCAGTCACTACTTTGTTTGTTTATTCTCTGGCAGAGGGGAAAAAAGAGGGCATAATAAAGAGAAAGAAAGAGAAAAAGTGAAGATGTGGGCGCCAGGAGCACGCGGGCTGTATAAATTGTGTCATTATTAATTAATGTTTATGAATTTAACAGAGAAACAATAAAATAATAAAACAAGAAAAACATTGCCACAAGATGCTGCCTGCTGTTTCTTTATATATATGTTGTTTTTTGAAGGCAGACGTCTTCTAATGATGACCCTTGGCATGCTGTGGCACCTGGGACCTCCCCCAGCACGAGTGAGGCTGATGAAAATTAGCCCATTCACATTTCAAACAGAATTTGGCCTGGCCCCTGATCACAGTGCAGGGGCCCCCCTTACGGTCCTGCAGAGACGACACGCACCAGCAGAAAGAGTCTCCACATGGCCGCGGCCTCTCCCCTGGCATCACTGTGGGAACACATGGTGACACGACTGTGGGACGCCAGGGGTCTGGATGTACTCCGGCTGTTATTCCCTGTTAAAAGATTTAAGCCACTGGGGTATGATAGGTCCCTTTGATGTTTGCTAAGCAAAGACCTAGGGAACAGGGAGGGCTGGGGGGGGCGAGGTATAGTGGTGATTGTAGCGGTGATACTAGAAGGCAATAATCTTTGTAAAGGCTCACCAGGCAAGTGAGGAGATGTGCAGAATCTCTTTTTCGACGCAACAACTCCAACAAAGAAAAGATAAAAGACGGAGGTTGAAGCCGAGGCCAAGACCCACTGTGAAGCGAAGATTACTGCCAGTGCAAAGTTCTGGCACTTCTACCACTTTTACGCTCTAATTGCCCCATTTTGGTGCATATATATAGAGACTGGATGGTGGGGGGAGGACATACGTCACACTCAAAGTTTTACTTTTCAGCAGTAGTTCTACGTTTGGTACTGATGAGATGGAATGAAAGAAACAAGCAGAAAGCACACCAGTCCGACCCAACACAACCACAGAACTGCTTGTCGTATTTCCTCATTTTCACACGGACTCAGCTTTGACTATACCTGACTTTTTAAGTGCTATCTTATGGGGTCCAGATGACCCAAGCCTTACATTGACATGTTACCCATCCCATGACAAATGTGGATGAAGGTCATGGCCACCGACACCAGTGAAAATCAAAAATCACTGCAGTGAAAAAAAACTTCAGCGCGGTGTCTTGTGGGTTCACAACAGCAGGCCAGCTATGCCGGATCCCCTACCGGACACAACCCTGTATTTTGGTACTAGAACAGCGAGACTCAGGCCTCCTTGCAGCTACATAGTTAGGCAGTAGTGTGAAATGATTTGCTTAAGGACCACTGACATGCGTATCAATGGACTCGGGGTCCTGTGTTCCAATTGGGAAGTACCCGGAGGTTGCAAGAAGGCCAAGTCCTCTAGACTTCTATTGAGAAATATTTATCTATATTTGTCAGAATAACCATTCTTGCTCTGATACGTTTTTCTTAGTGTGTTCTTTCTAGTCCTAATGCTTTTTAAAAGACATTTTTTCTTTATTACCACTTATTCAAGTTATGAACTGACCAATCAGATGCCTCAGTAAAAGCATGTGGTGCTTTCTAGCCCCGCCTTGAACGTTTGATTGACAGCTTCTCCCTTATTTGCTTATAGTGGGACTTCAGACAAGTTCACTCATGATTGGCAACAGCAGTTCCTCTAAAAACGTGACAGACTGGCTCGGACTAATCGCTGTTGAGGAGCGGCAATCGGTTACAATACGGCAGTAGACGTATCAGGAAGTAACGGTGAAGGCTCTGGCCTGGTTTTGCTAGGGCTTGAGGTAATGCATTTCCTTTGGAAGACCTCAACACTTGCTATGTCCAGTTCTTATAACGATCTATGCTAAGGACTCACACTAGATTCAGTTCACCCCCTGGGAAATGAACCCTGCTTTCCCATGAGCCACCGCTGCTACCAGGCCTGCTTCCTCTCTCAGCAAGCAATCCAAAAACTACTATGATTGTTTTTATAACAAAAAAATACGCTAGGTCTTGATTCAGTTCAGTGGCCCCTCACTATATCATGGTTCACCTTTCACTGTTTCTCAGATTTTCTTCAGTCCTTTTTTCCAATGCTTTTCTTTGCGCCGTTTAAAAAAATTGAACCTTTATTTATACAGGTAGGTTGGTCGAGAACAATTGCTCACTTATGATGACCTGAGCACTATTATTCTTTTTATAGCTTAATGTTGCATCCTGATTATTAGTTGACCATTGTCAATCAATCTCCTCTGTGCTGTGTCTCTTGTACAGAATCCGTTCCGTTTCATCTATCTTCCATTGAGATCAGATCTTTTATTTCATTCTATAATCCTGGAGTTATTTCTATGAAGATTTGGACTTTTAGAGTTTAAACAATAGAGAAAAGTGGGATGATGTTCAAATCTGTCTTGAGGCTGGATTAATTAAATTAAATCGATCTAAGCTTGATAGATCAATAACTGATCCATAAAAGTAAAGATCGATATAGCATGTAAAGCTAAAGTCCGCTAGCTTGATGCTAATGTTTAGTTTAATTTCCCAAAGGACAGCTAATGCTAATGCTCGGTCGACGTAAACTCTTTAAAGGAAATATTTTTGAAAGTAACCATGTATGCTCTAAAGCACCGTTTTTTTTTTGCTTCTTCTTCTTGAAAAAAGTGTAATGCTATAGTGCAAGCTCCACCTAGTGGTCAAACTGAAACGTCCTCCAGGAGAAGCAGAGCAATGTTTACAATGTTAATGATCTGAACATTTTTTTTAGAACTTCTCCTTTAGAGAATCCATGTAACACTGGATGATATTAACAATCTCATTATTTCACTGATACATTTACAGTATGTGAACTGGATCAGATTAATATAAATATATTCAAATTATATAAAAGATTATGAATCTATTTCTAAACAAATGTGTACAAAGAAAGAAATAAAGAAAAGAATAAAAAAATAAATTAAAAAAATCTGAATGGAATCGATCCTGCCTTTGGTGAGTCGAATCAAATCTATTCTGGAAATTATAACCGATACCCAGCCCTAGTTTGTCTGAGACAAGTGTATTAAGTGTTTATTGTGGAGTTTTACAGCCTTAACCAATAAGAACATACGCTGATGTCTGTGTAAAAAAATCTGAAATGTGTTCTAAAGGTCCGCTTGATCTGTGATACATTCCAAATGGGTTTTTTTTTTTGAGAAAAAATGGGTTTGGGTTCTTATGGGCTAAAACGTCTAAAAACCTACTTTAGGAATTTCACTTTTTATAGGTTATTTTTAGAATTCACTTTATGTATTTTTTTTCTGTTTGTGCACCAAGATAGTGGTGGGTTTCCAAAGTAATAAGTGAAAGCAACAAGTATAATTCTCCAAGTATTGGATGATCTGATCACGGCTGTTTGAATCCATAAAACTGTCTTTGAATTGGTTTGTAACAGGACAACCTGCCCTCTAAACTAGAACGACGGCAAAACCTTCAAATATTCCACTCCTTCTTCTTGGCCCATGGTTTTGCTTATCACACCATGACTGTCTTTAGGACTTCAGACTTCCTTGAACCTCCGATTGTGTTCATGTCTGGCTCTTTAGTGGTCCAGGTCAAAAAATGAGCGGACTGTTTAACTGCTCTTGAATTAGTATCAAATGCAAATTTTTAGCACTGACTATTACTCAAAATTCTTTAACGATAATATTCTCTAACATTCAGCATTTTTAGCTGTGAACAAAGTCTAAAAGTAGTGCTTAAGTAGTGCTTAAGACAAGTTTTTAGAATTAGACATAAAAAAAGAAGTAACTGCAGCAAAAATACAAAGTGTCACTGAAACTGCACTGCAGAATGAATATATAAAATAAATATGGAATACAAAGACCTAACTCAAAGTAGTGCATGTATTGTGTTTGTGAATGAATGCTCATGAGTAACATGTCAAAGTAAGGCTCTACATTTGCAGCACAACAGACCTGCTTTGTCATTTTTAGGAGTTCAGAGCTTACAGAACTTCCTTTTGTGCCCATGTACTCTTTATCATGCCCAAAAAACTGGACCAGTATGTCTTCCACTTCTACATCAGAGTTTAAATTTGGGATGTTTTCTGTGTGATGAATGAATATATGCTAATGGCGGTCACCTTTGACCAGGAAACCACAGGTGGAGCAAGACTGATTAAAACACTCAAAAGTCAAGTAAAAAGTGTGGAGGTTAGCATAAAGCCTAAAAACAATCAGAGGTGAAACACACTATTATTTATTGTTTTAAAATATAAATCGGTCAAGTTGACCCAAACATGACTGTGGGAATGGTTAAATCTGGGAGCTAGGATTAACTCAGGTGACCTGGAGTTATTTTAGTATTTTTCTCTCCTTGGTCACTGTTTGCTTGTTCAGCACATCAAAAGTTCTACAGCCCAAACTCTTGAGAATTATTAAAACACAGCAAAAATCTATTCCTTTGAAGTTTTTCAATAGCAGAGATTTTCGTGGTTATTCGTTGGTGCTGTGTAAAAAGGAAAAAAAAAACATCACACTTGTGGAGTTGAAGAGTTCAAGTACATAAACCTACACTGTACCAAGTCTGAGCCAGAAGGATTGCCTAAAACATTCCATCGCTGAAGGAGCCTCTAAGATCCTACGGAAAACATGTACTTCTTTCACCAAGAAACTCCTTAAATTGTATGAGCGCCCCTCATCTGTGGCCTCATTTTTGACTTTTTAGAATGTAATGGATCTCTAATGACCTTCCCATTCAGTTTGTATGTCTATTTTTAGTTTAGTTTCTTTTCTCTTTTATTTCAGTACTTGTCTTTTTCCTCCTTTTGTTAATTGCTTAAAGTTTTCAAGTCTCTTTAATTAACTATGCTTTTTGCAACATCCATTTTTTTCTTAATGTATGTCCTAAGTGACCTTGATAATTATTTTAGAAGATTGTCACATGTTTGTTTCTGATTTTTGGTCAAATGAATAACCTTTAAGATTTAATGCAATATGACTTTAAAGCAGGGGTGTCCAAATCCAGGCTTCGAGAGCCGGCCTCCTGCTGGTTTTCCAAAAATCCTGCAAAATCTATAGATCTGCTGCTGATTACCTGGATCAGGTGTGTTTGTCCAATAAGAAGCTTCAATCGCAGTTTGGCTGGAAAACATGTCAGACACCGGCCCTCGAGGGCTGGATTTGGACCGGCTTGCTTTGAATCCATCTCGCTTGTCCAGTTGGAGTCTTCAGATCTTTCTTTCCTGATTCTCATCTACCAGAACAGCCTAAAGAGAACCACTTCTACAGAACCCGATATGAAACTCCAAATCAGACAGAAAAATGGAACACTTGGATGAGAAGAATTTTTAGGCCAATACAATCCTCATTCAGTCATTGTTTGATGTGGGCAGGAATGGCCAAGTTTTCCTAAATCCAAATTAGCGTATCAAACATTTTAATTTATTTTTAATAAGGATTTATTATTACACCAATGTACATCTGGTTTTGCATGAGCAAACTGAAATGTTTTCCTTCATTATGTGCTTGTTAGCAAATTTAAATATGGATTTTTCTGATTTTTATGCACTTTTTGTCATACAGAAAACAAATATCAAACTGAAACAAAACTGTGACCCAAAAATTAAGAGGTTGAAGAAAATCGTGAAGAAAGTGTTTGTTACATTTCTATAGCAGCACACCCATTTGAACTCTGTCAAAATTACATGGATATCATTGTGCATTTTATTATACAAATTTTTTCTTAAATGTCTAAAATCTAAAAACAAAGGTTTTAATTTTCACTGGTGATTTAGTCACTTCTGAGAAAAAAAAGTACTGTCTGTAGCATGGAGATTGGTCCGTCTTGATCACTCGATCAGTTGTTAAGATATGGTTGGCAAATTAGTTTAGAGTATTTTTCTTCTAACAAGAAATGGGGTGACCCTTTGAGACAAATGTTTTCTTTTTTCTTTCAACCCATAAAGCCCAATACATTGACAAATTCACAGAATTTTATTTATTTTTTTTAATTAAGAGGTTATACTCTCTGATCCACACAAATAATTGCAATACCATTTATTTAACGAGATATAGGTGGTATCAAATAAAATATGTGGGTTATGTTTGGCAAGTTTTTGTTCACAAAAATGATTGATAAGTGGTGAAGGTTTATTTGCCTCGCAACGGCAAAAAAATAACAAAATGAGCAGACTGGCAGCAAAGGCAGTGAGCTCGGCCAACAAAAGCTTTACTGGAGCCAGGAGGGGACAAACTGAAAGGGAATAATCTGGCAGATTGGAGGAACCAGGGAGAGTTTTTTGAAGGAGCAGAAATTAAAGACTGGAAGCAGGTGTGCTAGGCCACCAGGTAAAGAAAGCCACGCCTCCTGCCCCACACTTCCCTGCAGAAGCACAAACAGAAAAGAAAAACATGATCACAAAACAACAACATCAAAACAAAGAAAGAAAAACTAAACTGAACCATGTCAAATTTGAATCAATTTGAATATATTTTAAACATAATGTAACTGTATTATAAGGAATTAACTATCAACAATTTTTGTCTTTCTTTCAATATAACAAGTAGTTATTAGACGGAAAAAAAGTATAACAATAGATAAGTTATTCTCCCCATAAAGTTTTGAAAATTAGCCAAAAATGTGTTTGAGATTTCATGGAAGCAGCCATTTTGAAATGAGCAGGAAAAGTCCTCTTACTGCCCCTAGTGGAGTAATAATGAACTACAGGACAGAAAGCATGAGCCAAGTTCTAGACCAGGGCCAAAATCCAAAACACACCCTATGCCGCGGGCCGACATATATAGCATTAGCTGCGATAATGCTAGCATGAATGATGTAAGCTGAATTTGGACCTTGAAGATTTTGAAGTTGATAACTAAAAACGCTGATGCTGATGGCTGAGAATGTGCTGGACCTAATAGCTGACAATTCTAAAGCTGATAGCCAGCTAAAATATTAACTAAATGCCAAATTATTCATTCATTCATCTTCTTATCTGCTTCTTCTCTTTCGGGGTCGCGGGGGTGCCGGAGCCTATCCCGGCTTCTGATGGGCGAAGGCGGGGTACACCCTGGACAGGTCGCCAGTCTGGCTTAGGGCCGCAGGAATATTATTCCAGAATAAATCAACTTAAACCTTAAATAACTTTCAATATTTTACGCTCCATAAAGATATATTTGGTCAAAATTATACAAGTTAGAATTAACCCCAAGATAACACCGAGCCTTTAATAGGAATAAAATAAAATGATCTGGAGAGCCGGATAGAATTACCCGGAGGGCCGGATCTGGCCCCCGGGCCTTGACTTTGACATGTGATCTATACAAAGGACTTTTAAGGAAAGTTTGGATCTTGGTAATGAGGTAGGGGTTTCAGAAATGCTTTTATCAAATATAATATATAAGATCAAATGTATCAATAGTTACCAGATCCATCACAGTCCTAAGTGGGTTTGGAAGATGAATTAATCCAAGTTAAAACCTAATTCCAGTTTATAGGAAACACTAATGGGGGATTTTATTTGTGACTTCAAACCAGCATCAATACAGCTAGTTTGCAAAGAAAGTTGTTGTTTTGATTGATCAAATATTGGTTCTTTTTAGATATGAAAACCCTGAATAAAAACATTTTGGGTGTTAGCGTGGTCTCAAAGTCCATGGCTATCACTCTGCCATGTCTCCTAAAATACAGTAACAACCCTTACATGGATTATTAGTAAACGAATTGTTCAAAAATGCCTGGGATTAGCAAACGTTTACTCTGTAATGATGAATAATTACTGGTTTCCTGTGCAGCAGTGTGGCTGCATCCCCCTGGTGGCTCAGCGCTTGGAAGACAGATGGAAGACAGTCTCTGCTCGGGGAATACTGCAGATCTGAAAGCCTTTTAGAAACAATTAAAAATCTTTGATGGTTTAAGCTGTTTACATCAAGAGCAACAATTCTCCCCGTTTGATTTTTCTTTTCATGATTTACCATAGAACGGATTGAGCCAACTGCTGGCAAACAAGGAGAAAAGTGATTCACACAAACGAACAGCTTCTCACTGTCAGGATGACAAAAATGAGTTTTGTAAGAGCAAAAAAGACGTCTTAACTTACAAAAAAAGGAAGAAAACAATCAACTTTTGTCAGGTAAAACTGACAATAAAATAGAACAAAAATGCAGCAGCAACTTGAGGGAGGGGGGATTTACTTCCTGTAATCTTTTGTTTAAATGTTTGGCTGCAGGGAAGCTGAGAAGGAGCTCTCAGTCTGCACAACATCAGAGACAAAAGCCTCATCAAACTGCATGAGAGGCATTATTCTGACCTATTTCATTGCTGCTTTTGTGCAAGTTCATTAGACAGTTAATCACAGGAGGGAGTGCGTCATAGTCGGAGGGATTAGTCGAGTCAGGGAGGCTTTTTGACTTTCTGACAGTGTTCCTCTCGGTCCTCTCTTTCCCGTGCTCACGCCCAGCTTCGTGCCCTCCCCAGAGACTCTCACAATCTGACATTCTCCAGGAGCTGAATTCATTTGCTTGTCTTTGAATTAACAAGAATTCAAGGGCTTCCAAAACCAACACCAGTGTGTTAATGGTTTAATAATGCATGCCAGTCATGCATGCTGCTGTTTTGAAATTGCTTTTCTACTCTGACAATTTTTTTTTACAGCTGTGCTTTAAATTTTACAAAAGCATTTCTCTGTCTAATTTGCACATTTGGCTTAAACCGCATTCCTGCCCGCGTGCGTCTGAGACTGCTGAGATTTGCACGTGTTTTCGCTGCGTGCCGTTTGTTTACGTTTGTCTAAAAGCGGTGTAAATTGAATTCTGCTGTTTGTTCCCGGCAGTGACTACAAGTGTAAAGTGGCGTGTAAAGAGTTGTACCTACCACTCCTCTGGGGCCCAACCCTCCCTCATTGTTCCATCAAGGCTCCGGATGACGGCTCTGAGAGCTGCAGGAAAATAATCAATAACTCACACGGCATCCTGCATCCACCAAGACTCTGCCGTAAATTACCTTGACAACGGAGATAAAAAAGCAGCAGAGGAGTCCTCTGGATGTCTGTGTGTCTGCTCTTAAGCTCTCACGTTGGGAGACAGAAGCACCGGACGGGGAGCAATTGAATACAAAATGCTGATATTTTGGTACATTTTTCTGCAAGTGCAGCCCACATCCTCCATCCCTCGAGGCGAGTGCAACAGTACCCAGTTGCTGGATCAGAAGGTGACATATCAAAACTCATGTCTCAGAAAGCAGGCAGTAATGTCTGCCAAGATGTGGCAGCAGTTCTGTTTTCCTTCTATTGCTCCCAGACCGCTTGGGGTTGGATGGTGTCAGAGGGAAAACTGGCTCTCGGGCCTACCATTTAAAAGTAGGGATTGATCTCCGGGACTTTGCAACAGTTTGGAGGCTGCTGCCGAACCAGAGGGGCTGGCTCAACTAACAGCACTTTCTCACTCAACGGTTTTTACATTTTTCCACTTTCCCCGACTTCTGCTTCATTTCCCCCGCATGAGAGCAGGAGCTGAAAACAGCAAACAACCTACTAGCGCATTAAAAAAACATGACAGCTATAAGCTGTCCGGTTTCAGTGGATGGGGAGTCTTTTGGATGGAGAAACGAGCAAATAGAGTTCATGTCCAGTTTTGTGATATTTGTTCTGGGTTGATTTAGGCTTTAAAGCATGGAAGGACGAGTGTTTTCACTGGTGGTGTGTTCAAGGAATCCTTTGAATTTAAGATAGAGTCATGATGAGGGAGTCAGTCATGCAGTGATTCAATTCACGATTTTTTTTTTCTCAACACAATGAAGTAAAGGGATTTTAGGTCCAAGTATGTTTTCTTTTTGCCCCTTACATCAGACTGTCTGTTTTCCTACAGAGAAATGATTAAACACAAATAAACAATTATACATAATAGTGAAATGATAACAGATTCAAAATAGAGTGCTAAAGAGGGTTAATAAAAAAGAGCACGGCTGCCGGAAAGAAGTCAGAAGGGAAACAGTCACGAAGCTGCGTCGTCACCCATGAATGTTGTGATGGTAGATTGGTCAAAGATGCAGTAAAGTTGCTGTGAAAATGTAAAGTTGAAGGTGAGAGACAAATCTAAAATTTGCTTGAATTTGCATTAATAGTTGCGATCGCAACATCACAAAATCCTGGAAGGATTGACTTGTATGAAACTTTTAAATCTGAAGGAGCTGCAAGAATTTCCCAGGAGGGAAGCACAGCTGATGAGCACGCTAGCCAGTATGCTACATAGACACACTCACAGGTGTGCCTGCAAACTCACAGGTGCACACACTCTCACAGACGCCTGCACACTCACAAGAGCGCCTGCACTCTCATGGATGTGCCCGCACATTCACAGGCACAAACACCCTCACGAGGGCGCCCGTACACCCACAGACACGGCCACACACTCATAGGCGCACATACACTCACAGACACATACACTCTTACAGGCGCCCGCACAGTCACAGGTGCGCCCGCACAGTCACAGGTGCGCCCACACACTCACGGGGGTGCCCATGCTCTCACGGGCACGCCCATGAGAGTGCCCCCGCACACTTACAGGTGTATACACACTCACAGACACACCTGCTCTCACAGGCGCGCCCACACTCACAGGTACGCCCGCACCAGCACATTCACGTGCCCGTGAGAGATTGCACCCGTACACTCACGGGCGCCCGCACACTCTCAGGCCCACACACTCACATGCGTGCCCATGATGTTATGATCCTTTAAATGATAATTCTTCACATTAATGTACGGCCAGAAGTTTTTTTTTTGTTGTTATTTTGAGTTTATTCAACTGCAATTAAAAATCCAATAAAGGAAAAATGTAACTTGTGTGGCTTTAGTTTGTAAAAACAAATAACATGATAATCAGGATTTTAAGAGTTTTCCACCCCAACATGTCTCTAAGAAAGATAAACACTGTTATAAACTTTTTTTTTTGCATTTCTGAGCAGCTGGCTGAAGCGTTTCCCAAATAATTAAAACGAGAAAGAGAATTTGTAAAATATAAAACTAAATCCTGAAAATAACCTATTAAGTTAACTTATCAAAATGAAAGGAAGACAAAAACAAGAAAAAAGTACAAAAATAAGGTAAATATTGCTCCAAATAAGGAAAATTATCTGCCAACAGAACAAGAAAATTTGGCTTGCCAGACTTTCCAAAACAAGTAAAACTATCTAACATCATAGGACTCACACATATCTTAAAATTGGTATATTTTACTTATATCAATGTCATTTTTGATAATATAAATATGATTCATAGGATTAACTTTTTCTAAATGTTGAAAAATATTCTTTACTTAAGGTTTTGCTTGAAAACTGGAGAGCCCTGGAGAAGAACATAGAAGATGAACTTAAATAGTCAAGGTTAAGAGAGTGGAAGAGCTTTCATAGCGAATTTTAACTCACCTGCTAACTGGTGACACCTGAGACAGTGTAACACTAATGGTTCACATGACAAAGGGGAAGGAAAATGATCATTTGTGCTCAATTTGTACACTTTCACTTTTGTTGCCAGAGGTTTAGCTATTATTGGCTGTATTTTTATTTATTTTGAGGGGACAAATAAATTTACACTGTTATACTAACTTTAGACTGACTACTGTTCATTGTGTCAAAGAGACATTTATGCAGTGTTGTCCTAAGAAAAGATATAACTAAATGTTTGCCGAGATGTGAGGGGTGTACTCATTTTTATGACATACTGTATATATATATATTTATAATACTTCAAATAAACATGGAAATAAATATTACACCAATAATTAATTTTGAAATTCTTCTATCACTTTATGTTTTGAACTAATTTTGTAGATTTTATGAAGAAAGTATCTAAAAAGTCAGGCAGGAATTATGTCGTTCATTACAGCTCTGAGACAGTTTTAATGTAATTTATTGGATTTCTTTTGTGTTCTTTTGAACAATGACAGGTACTTTGTGATACATTTCTTTTTTTCTTTTGCTCTAAGTCGGCACTGGAGCTGCGACGTCGACCCCCATATTTTTGCCAGGCGAAACGGTCATTGATCGCCCGCAAGATGTCATCGGCCGTTGGTAGCCCGGAATCACGTAGTAGTGTTTGAATGAAGTTCATACGATGATGACCACCAGGTTTGAATGTTCCAGTTTATAAAGAGCGTACAGCACACTATAAATTCCTTTAGAATGAATGACGGTCTCTTAAAAGTGCAGCACTGACATTTCTATTATGTGCTTATGGATTCTCTCTGAAAAAGCCCGTTTGCTGTCCATGTTGGGTCACAGGCTTCTTCAAAGTTGGAAGATTCGGGGGCCTTAAAGGCTTTCCTTGCTTGTTCTTGGGGCCCAATCGAAGCGCTGCAGCAAAGATGAATGAATTGAGGCCCCCACCCAACTACTGCGCCGTAATGGCAGGTCCCTGAGGTGGATGGTCACCACAAGAGGAAATGCCAAAGGATCAAATGCCAGCAACCATGTGAAATCAAAGGCGAAGACATCCAGCGAGTTACCTTTTAGCATTTAGAGGCAGCTGTGGAGGAGGTGCAGGCTTTATTATGGATGTAATGAAGAGCCAGCTGAGGTCAGGAAGCAATCATCACTCTGACACCTCTCCCAGCAGACAGCTCTGCTCCTCAGAGCACCAAGAGCATTTGGAGTGCCGTCCGACATGTAACAACAACAGGCGATGGGGGCCAAAGGCAATGTCACAGGACACGCCTCCATCGATAAGGGCGCAAAGGAGCTGTAAGATCGCGTTCTCAAAACAGAAAACACACCCTGTCAGCACACAGGAGTCTACGGTCTTTGTGTCAGACTTTAAAACAGTATGTTTGTGCTGACTCGACCAACACATTCTCATCTCAGTCACATATTGACTTTTGGTTATGACAATTTATTTTATTTTTAAAAAGAGTTCCCAGTAGTGTTTAAATTATGATTATGAAGTTTTTAACCAAAATCCTACACCCAAAATGTCTTAAAAAGTCATTTTTCTTGTTGATCTGAAGTCTCTGTTTCCAAAATCTCCTCTGAAGGGGCGTGGCTTTTAGAGCTGAGCTGAGCAGCCCCGCCCCTGATCCCCCCTGTCTCATTATGATAGCTCTGTGTCTCTCTAGCATTAATCTTCACCGCTGTTCCATAAAAACATCCATCAATCTGGGTAATGTCCAGCCGTATGGTTCTGATCCGGATGTCAGCTGGACGAGGAAGTGAAGATCTTCATGGACAGAACTTCCTCCAAAATCCTGATTCTTTCTCCTTCCAGTTCACCAAAGACTCTTTTAGCTAATTCTCCAATGTTTATTGACTGTGATCAATACATTCAATCATTGGTTTCTCAGAGTTCTTGATAAAATAATCAAAGCTAACATCAAAATGCTCTTTCATTGATTTACAATCCTTTCCAACTGCGGTCAAATGAGCCGCCGTTCACATTTCCGTGGTCACATCAAGAAGCTCCGTGGAGTCTGGTGGAGATTTTCCAGCGTTCTCAGTCCTGCTACCGTAAGTATTGGATGAAACTCACACCAAAAATCCAGTGATGCTGATTTGACCACAGAAATGTGAACGGCGGCTCATTTGACTGCAGTCAATGTGAAGATACCATCTTCTCTTCTCCAGAACCTGAACTAGACACTAGGAACAGATGAGGGTTTAGTGCATGTGCAGCAGAGCTGTTGATGGAAAGAAGATCATTCATTCAAACAGAGTCTGTCCAAGACAGTTTGATTGATTTAAAAGGAGAAATACTCGAAAATACAAAAACAAAATGATTTCTTATTACATTTGTTCTCTGTCTTAAGAAAAATGCCACAAATACATGTTAAAAACTAAAAAAAAACGTGATTTTCATTGGAGAGGGACTTTAAGGACTCTTCTACTTTTTGACGTTTTGGGTGTCTCCATTAAGTCGCCTTTTTTTGACGTACTGGCTGTTGCCATTGAATCACGGGTCCCCAACCTTGCGAACCAGAACCGGTCCAGTACCACGATGCATAGCACACCCGTAATCAAACCCTAACCCGACACCGGACCAAATGCTGCACCGGACCGATACCAGCGGGCGCAAACTGGACGGGGTTAAGGTTAGGGTACCAGTACTGGACGTGTCCTGAGGACCAGTGCGCATCCTGTACTGCGCCCTGTACTGCATCCTGAAGGCTGCGAGCTCTTGATTTATGTCAAAAAAACGACAAGTTAGGGACACCCAAAAAAACAGAAAGTGACGCGGAGGGGTCCTTAACCAAACGTCAAAAAGTGACGACTTAGGAGTGAGAATGTGTTGACTTGACAGATGCTGAGCTCTGAAGAAGCTGCAGAAGCGCTCCATACAGCACATTCCCCTCTTTTATTAAAGCCAAGCATATGGCGGCGCCTGTTAAAGAGGATACAGGAGGTGGAAGGGCCATCCAGGTACGAGCCGGCATTCCCGCAGAGATGCCCTGTAATTAACAAGGCTAATGAAGACCTGGGCGGAGAGTATTCCCTCACAACCCTTTATGCACAGTGAGGGAGGTGGTTTTCGACAGAGCAGAACATGATCTTTCACCACAGACACAGACCCCGTCCCAGCACTCCCACATGCCCACATCTGGCACAGGACTGGACCAGTACCAAGTCTCAGTAGGCAGCAAGACTGAATACTCTGGTCTCAGATAATGAATAGTCAGATGAACCCCATTATCACCCATCTCCAATGAGCGGACTGCTATAGCTGCTGCTGCTCTCATGAGTTAAGTCTGTATTTTGAGTCTGTAAAATGATAAAGTTTCATCGGAGCTGCTGTTTTTATTTGTTTGCACGTATGTCTGCATACTTGCAAACACACAAAACTTGTAAACACAATTCCTAAAATTTAAAGGTATAAAAGCAGAAAAGCATTACAACTAAGCCGATCATTTGAAAGTGCAAATAACTGCGTGTGTCTGCATCTAGATCAGGTGGATATCAAGGCAGAAAATTGCTAAAATTGTAGTAATTTAAGAATATTTTTAAATCAACACATTTTAATGCCTATAATGAATATTCTGTATGAGTAAGAACAACTTTAGTGACCTCTTGTAATTTGTAATAATTTTTTGTGGCATTCTTAAAAAATTTCCTTTTGTTTGTAGGAACAAAGTTATTGAACAAATATGTTTAGAGTTGAGATTAAAGCTACATCATTTTATTTAAAGGTTAGTTTTTATGACTTTCTTTGACAAAGTTGAACAGTTTTTCTACAGTTGGCTTTTGGTGATTCTTATAGTTCTGAACGATCATTAATGCTCTATAAGGTTTCATTATGTGAGTTTAACCAACAATCCAGTCAAGTCTGCGTGTGTGTTTGTGTGTGTCTGTGTTTGTGTGCGCATGTGTACTGAGGCTCTACAGTTCTTTGGCCTTAAAGAAAATAGAAAAGGTCTTAAAACAAGTATACTCTATTTACCCAATTCTCGAGAAGATCTGGGTCAAAACCATTTTACTACTTTCCTTTATTAATTCAAACACCTTAAATATGTCATTTTTTATAGATCTGCCAATTAAATTAGGTGTAATCTTTCCAAAAAACACTCTGGTTCCACCATGGTGGGTCAAAATACATCAGTTGTTTTCAAAAAATAGTTAAAATCTTTGGGGCAAATATTTTTTTTCATCAATTCTTAAAGTCAGATTTGAACATTTGAAAAATATTTGTGTCATCTACAAGTTTGGACGAACTGCAGCTCCAGTTTGTGTTGTTTACACTTGTATGCATTAAAACTAGCAACCCACTCGGTGGGGATTGAGCCATAAGAGTTAAAAGATCTACAAAAAGGATGATGTATTTCACCCATTACAAAAAAGGCACGAGTCTAAATTGAGATGGGGTCAATTTAACAACATGTAACTCAGAAAGTCAAGAACTACAAAGTCAAACCAACTGTACCAAAACTGCAACTCCTAAACTCCCAACAGGAAACATAAGGGAGGTTTTATAGTGGTTGATCAGACCAATCACACAAGAGGGAGGGAACTACAAATACAAACATTCAAAACCTAAATATTAAGTAAATCACTAGTCATTTAAAGCTTCAAGCAAACTCAACTTATGCTTCAAGTTTAACATAATTCAACAAAAGAAAACAAAATCCAACTAAAGAATAAAGTTTGTCCTCGCCCTCCATCTTCAAATGGGAGTGTCCAGGAAGTTGTTCGGCTCCTCCCCCTTCCTCAGCATCAGTCCTCAAAGAACTCAAAAGAACAGAATTACTCAAAACAAAATCAACTAAATGTGTGCACAGGTCATTAAGATAAGTTAGTTATGTGATGTGTAGAGAAAAATAAGTTTATATACGAATATTTTCCAAAAAACTGAAGAAATATAGCAAATGAAGAAATGTGGGGCAATGGGTCCATCAAGTCCATCAAGCCCCTGAAGCTCTCTCTGTCCCAAACTTAATTATCAATGAAGTTTATTAGTTATAAATGTTTAACTACAAAAGAGGTTGTTAAGAAATGAAATGGTTTCACTTGGAAAATTTCACAAAAAAACATTTTTTACCAAATACACATTTCTGCATACGCTCCAAATGCAATTCTTGTTTTCGGGGTTTGTTGCTGTCAAGGAAATAATTAACCCTTTAACTACCCAAGGAGGATCAAATCAATAAGAAAAAATATCTGCTGCTTCTTGCCTGCTTATTAAAATTGTCTTTAATAAGATAGTATGTATGATATATGCAGGATGGGAGATGTACACTTAGTTTGAATGTTTTATCCATTATTTGTTATTATTTATATATGTTAATGGGAATATTATTTTAATCTAGGGCTTTGAATTATACTTTTCCTTATATTTTATGAATCATGCTTTCAGCACATATAAGGGGATTGCTTTTTAATTTCATTGTACAAGTGTCCAATGACAAATAAAGACTATTCTATTCTATTTAATAATGTGTTTTCTGAATGTGTTCTACTGCTTGGTTGAGCAGGTGGTTAAAGAGTTTAATATGAATACTTTTGTCTGGATCTCCTGGACTGTAAACCTTTGTAATCAAGTCAATGATTCCCTTTTGGGAAAACTGGATGTCTGTAATGTTTTTGATCTTATTTATTTATTTCATTTTTATGTCAAGTTATTCCCAAATGTTAAAAAGTATTTTAAATTTTGTATTAAATGTGTTTAATTTGTAATCTAAATAGGCTAATTCATGTAGGATTTGGATCAAACTTGGTCATATCTGTTTTTTGCATGTAAAACATGCATGTAAAGGAGTTGGTTGAAATACTACTGAAAACCTCGTTAGCTTGTTGTCTGTTTGATTAAACCAAGTTGAGGAAAAGGACAGATAAATATTGTATAAATGACTTTATTGTGTAAATGTGAGCAATCAAATTAATAAAGAGGTCCACAGCTGTTGGAGGCGCATGAGGCCATGAATTTTTTAAGTGCAACACTTCTCCCTAAGATTTTACAATAAATATTTCTGGAGGTCTTGGATTAATTTTTCATGGCTGAGTGGGGGAGATGAAAGGCGAACGAGGCATCCAGGGGACGGGGCTCCTCTGCCGCTGACACACCACAGAGAGGTGTATCGGCTCCAATCTTTATCAATGGGAGACGGCCGACACCATTGCTTTAATTACCCTGCTTTGTCAGGCGCCCCCCACGTCAATAGCAAGGCAGAGCCCTCTGGTCAGTCGAGGGAGGAGGAGAGCGATCCCATCAGCCCGGCTTGTTTGTCTCCCCTCCCTCTTTAAAAAAGGAAATGATGTAATCACAATCGAGAAGATAAATGCGGACCCGAGCGGGGAGCCGGCGCAGAGGAGCGGTGTTTTGTGCAGAAGCACAGATATTTCCTTAGATTTGTTTAAGTCCCAGCAGTGCGTTGGTGCCAGAAGCAGCAGCACCTTTAATCCAAGGCCGCATCATTTATTTATCTATGATAACCTTGTAGGAGACGTATTAATAAAGCATCATCCTGGCATGCCAATGTATACGATATGCCATGAATGAGTAACAGATGCAATTGATTTGCATGTTGTTGTCTAGGCAGGAGATATAGACTGGATGAATAAATCAGAGCTGGGTACAACTTGTGTGTTTTTCATGATTTGTTTTTTAAGCAGGATCCAGAGGTAACTAATTCAGGGGAGACATCTGCTTGGTGGGCAAGGCACCGGCAATATTCCACCTGGAATACCATAATAAACAGCATCCACCCTGCATCATTTCCCTGAGTGCTGAAGCTCGGGGAGCAACGAGCCGAGGTGGTGGTGATATACTGTGAGTTATGTGGAGGGAGAGGAGACAGCTGCTTCATGCATCATTCCTGGAAACAACGGAAGACCCCTAAAGTTGGATGATTAGCTGCTTTTGGAAAACATCACAGATATTAACAGAGGTAGAGGGATGGTGGGACATGTGTGCAAATATATTGATTTACAACAGTTTCAAGATTATCAAAAGAGCAAAAGAAAAACTTCTGTCGAACATTTAATAAAAAACTTCCGATTCATATTAAAAGATTGTTTATTAACACTTTTTTAAAAAAAAAAGCTGATCAATAGTTCACTTTTGCACCCTGTGATCTGTTAATTCAATTCGATTTTATGTATTTAGCCCAATATCACAAAAGAATAGCCTCATTGGGGTTCATGCCAGTAATTGTACCAAAGCAGAAGGTCGCTCCTGAAATATAAATAATAGCTAATTGCTAAACTAAACTGGTTATCCCTGCCCTTAGACCCTCCTTCTCAGTGAGGAAAAACTCCTGAAAAACCTGATTCAAGAAAAAAAAGGAGAAACCTCAAGGATGTCCACATGAAGGAGAGATCCTCTCCCAGGACGGACGGGCGATGTACCAGGACTATTAGAGGAATGAACTTATCTAACTCTACAACTACGTATTTGAAGTGTTCATCTAGATAAGACTGTGGGACACAGAGGTCCACAGCCAAGATGAGCCAGAGGCGTGGTCCACGTCCAAGAACAGGACCACGGGAAATCCACCAGAAATCTGAAATACCTCGTGCTCCCCTGCAGAGGAGTGAGAAAGAGGAACAACATTCGAATACCACTCCACCAAACAGAAGTGAACTAAATGAAATAAATTATAAAGATAAAAAAAATACTTTAACTGTTAAAGCTTTTCTTTTATACCTGTGGACATTAGTGTACATTGCTGCTATGGATCTTCATCATTCATGTAATATTTAAATATTTTCAATAGAACAGATATTTTAAAGTAGATTTTCTGGAGGACATTTTTGATTTTTTTTTATTTTTTTTTTTT
>NW_023416942.1:62750-63214 GCF_002922805.2 Oryzias melastigma | reverse complement strand
ACGTAAACATTTATGTTTTTTTAGAGAGCCACACATAGTCAAATTTTAAGTAATTAATTTCTGTAATACTCACAGGAAAAAAATGATACTAAAACATTTTTTTAATTTTTAAAAAGTAGTCTATCCCCCCTGTATTCTATGCATTGTGATGTGAAAGCTATGAATTGAGTGGTTAAGGTGTTGTTACAACATCCTTGTGGGTGTTTTTGGTGCAGGTTCCTCCCATGCGGGACACATTGTTGTGGTTAAAAAATTATATAAATCAGTGATGACACAAAAAATATTTTAAAAAGTCAGTGTTTACGTGGAAGAAAAATGTGCTTTTTTTTATTACTTTGGTTTACCAACTAACTACAGTATTTTATAAGGATTACGGATTACGAATACAGATTATAAGGCATACCGTCAATGAATTGTCTATTATTAAACTTATGTCATATATAAGGCGCACCATATATCTATAT
>NW_023416942.1:53693-62733 GCF_002922805.2 Oryzias melastigma | reverse complement strand
ATATATATATATATATATATATATATATATATATATATATATATATATATATATATATATATATATAGATACACCAAACAACAACTCAAAAGAGTCAGAGAGAAGTCCGTCAGTGAGACAGGCATTATTAACTGGATTCACAATAACCTTAGTACTTGTTTTTAACTTGTAACATGTTAGCATATTCACAACAACTTGGTTGCTACCTTGTCATAGTAAGGCAAGCTTATTTGTATAGCACATTTCATGTACAAAGACAATTCAAAGTCCTTTATATAAAATATTAAAAGAAACAATTACATGAAATAATAAAGGTGTGATCCTTAAAATAAATAAAAAATCAAGCATAGATAAACAGTGTGGATGTAAACTTTTGAATACATGCTACTCAAACACAGCTGAAAACAGGTGGGTCTTTAACCTGGATTTAAAAACAACCAACTTTGTTTGCAACGCCTAAAAAAAACTGACGACACCACTAAAACAAATGTTACTGTGACCATGCTAACTCTCAGCCTTGTTGTCTTACACTACTGTACATAGGACTATTTACTATTTACATTAGGCCTATACTAAAGAGTGTGTGTGTGTGTGGGGGGGGGGGATGTTAGCATAAGCCTATTGTAAATAGTGTTATTGTAAACAAGTCTATGCTAACTAGCATATAGCTACATTAGCATAGCCTCTTTTGTAAATAGTGTTATTGTAAATAGGCTTATGATAACGGGGGGGGGGGGGTGAACATTAGCATAGGCCTTTTTACAAAAACACTATTTACGATAGGCCTATGATAACGTGTCTAATTTGCAAGTTAGCATAGGCCTTACGATAACACTATTTACAATAGGCCAATGCTAACATGGCTAATTCACTAGTTAGCATAGGCTTATTTAGAATAACACTGTTTAGATTAGGCCTATGCTAACATGGCTAATAAGCATGTTAGCATAGGCCTAAATTTACAATAGGCCCATGCTAATGTGGCTGATGGGCACGTTAGCCATGTTAACAGTGGCCTTTTTACAAAAACACCCAGCCTTATTTGCAACCTGTAAGATCCTGAACTCAACAAATTTTTAGTTTTTTTATTTGAAACGGATAGGATGTGAAGAAAGAAGTTGTGGTAAATAGAAAATTAGAGTGAAGAACTAAAGAATCGACTGTGATGTGGAAAAATTCAAGAGGCACAGATGAATGCAGAATCATGTCACTCAGTAGAGAGGGAATTAATACAAAGGATTTTTACCCCATACAGTCTGAATTTATTTCCAGCTATGAAAAAAATAGGTATATTTTTGCTTTTAGGTCGATGCTACATTTAGGTCATTTTAGAGCTGAATGGGCTTGTTGCATACTGGCAACAGCAGACATTAAGGAGTTAAATGATTAGCATTTGGGAACTTCATCTTTGAGTGTCATGATGTTTGCACATGTCTGCAGCCCCGCACTATGGAGGATTGCTTAGTTTTCTGGAATGAAAATAAAATCCAAGCTCAAACTAATCTGAATATTACAACAGATGTCAGAATCGTAGATTGTGTTGAACTGAAAATGGAAAAAGCAGCAGCGGTACAACTTCGGTCTGTGAGCGAAGACGATTCTTTAATTCTGTTATTTTGTCTCCAATCAATACGTTCGCTTCAAAGCGATGGGAAACTCCTGCATCCAGAGTAGATTGATCACTTCTAATACAGTCATTAACATACAAGTTGTTAACAAGCCAGGCCTCTGTACTGTATCCAGGAATCAAGAGAGTCATCGATAAAGCCAATTTGAGACTTTTAATGTCTTAGAATCTCAAACGCACACCGCTCCACTCCAGACCGGCATCGACCATCAGCCGAGCGCTCGCCTTCCTGCCTTCTGTTTTTCTCTCTCTGTCAACCAGGGCCACTTAGCTGGAAGCCAGTCCTGCAGCATGAGACCACAGGTAGACTGAGCTGATGATAAATTTATAAGCCAAACTGAGGGGAAAGTATCAAACATCTCTGACTAGCCAGGTTTGCTTTGACCGAGGCGGAGTATCTTTTTCATCAACAAAAATATCTCTTCAAAGGGAGTAAAAGCATGCTTAGAAAGTAAAAGGCCGCTTTAGCAAACGAAGCCAGCAGGCAGAGGGTGAAAACAGAAGCGATCCAGCTTCTGATAGCCCGTAACCTCCCCCCATCCCACAGCCCTCCATCTCGTCTCCCTAATATCCCCAACCCAGAGCCACAACAGTACCAACGCAGCACATATCCCACCCCTTTAAAAAGCTAAATCAGGGCTTTGAAAAACATACAGCGTCTTTAATAATTCAGGCATTGGTGGGTTTGAATAGCCTCTTTAACGTAGAAATATACAGTCTCCTGATATCAGATCAGTCCCTGGAGGGGCCATCTCTCTGCACTGTGCCCTCTCTTAACTGCAAGCCGGGCTCCTGCTGAAGATGCAGCTACCTGCCTGATAACATTAAGCATTAAAACGGGATGTACACAGAGTTTCGTCGGGTGCCCCAGCAGTTTTAGAACGATATATTTTTAATGTGTGTACATTTAAAAAAAGGAAAGCCCTCAGAGTTTGTATAACAGCCGGCGAATCCATGAATCAAATGCAAAGTTTTGTAGTAAAGCAATTATTGCAGCTGACTAGCATCTTTACAGGGATTGTAGACTAACACAGGATTGTAAATATTTAACCATCTTTGCACCCAATGCACATTCATATTTCATCAAGTTTCTTGCAGTTTATTCTCAAAGCAAAGTGCTGGACTGCATAATTATTTCAGTTTAGCACTTTTTTTCGCCAACCTATTACTTCCATAAATACGGGAATTTGAGTTATAGCTCCTCAGAGGGCTAATTTAAGAAAAAGCATGTATTAATTAATTCAACCTAGATGGAAAGGAAGAAATCCCTAAGTAAGTAAGCCGTTGGCAGACATCAAGGATGATTTTTGCCTTCAAAGGAAATGGGGATGGATTTGAGAGGATGCGGCATTTGAATCAATACTGTTGACTCTGGAGGTTGGCAGGTGCGGCTGCCTCCTAACTCTCAGCAGAAACATTTCCATCATTCAGGAGGAAAAGCTCCACGCGGCCTCTGTGGAGATCCAGCGGCGGCTTTCCGAGGGCCTCGCCGGCGTTCCGGAGCGTCTAATTGTGCTGGATTTAGGATTTGGGTGGAAACTTGTTTATTGGCATTCATGAGTGAACGGCGCACGACCGCAGACCTTTTGTTGGCGTCCATTCTCACATCAGATGTGAGGAATAATAAAATAAATATTGAACTCCTAAATATTTTAGTGCATTCTAGGAGTAAAGTGGAAGTGTTTTTCTGACAGACCTTGCCTGCCCCCCTTCCTTCAACATCTCTCTCTTTACTTCTTTTCACAAATGCATTGTGTGAGCCGATCCCAATCCATCACTCTGTCTCTGGCGGGAGAAAAAGCACTTTTCCGTGGAGGGTGTTTTTTAGTTCTGCCAGCGCTGCTGTTTCAGCGGGCACCCGGGAGACTTCGCTGATGGACACTCTGGTCATCACTGGCAGGGAGCTCTGGGACCCCCACACCCGCCCCCTCAGCCTGCTCCACTCACCTCGTGTTTTCGCTCGCACCTTCCTTTGTCCCAGCAGTGTTGTGCACTCCCTTTTTGACAATGATGACTATTGTACCTGCCTGAATCCTCCTCTGCAAAGTGGCTCGGCCTTCTGAGACCCGCCGCGCTCCGTTCAAGGTCCTCTCAGGGTGCAGGCACGCTTTTACTGTTTAGAAACAAACAGAAGCCCGCGCCCATGCAGGCAGCGGGAGGGGATCGTTTCAGGAGTTTTGGGCCAAATGTGTGCTGGAGCCGACTCCCTGAGTCACCTCTCATCACTCCTGTATCCACAATTATGTAAAAAATCCACTTTTACCCCGATAAACTGAGATTTGATTTCCAAAATGCTCGCTCATCTCATCCACACAAAAGAAGCCCGGGGGGGGCAGTCGCTGGAGAGAGCGGGGCTGGAAGGCAAATCTAGGTGATGCGTATGTTCTCAGAGCGCCCCTGGGTCTTCCATGGGTAGGTAGGATCTGACAAAAGAGATCTGTACAGCAAAAAAATCCTCCACTCTGCTTGAGCATGGGAAATTAAGCCCAGATAAAGATTCTCTCTTAAACACACTCTCCTCTCATCCTCTCCACCCTCCCTCTACAGTGGCAAGAGAAATTACCCGCCGTACCATCAGATAAACCCAAACAGCCCTTCTTCTGGAAGACCTCCGGTTCCTTGTGCAGTCCTCGCTCGGCGTCCCTCGGGTGTTTGTTCAAAAGGAAAACTGTGCGCTGCCTCGGGGGGATGTTTAACTCATTGCAATGGCAAGTATTTAGAGAAAACTCCTCAAGTTTGAGGCTGTCAAAGCCGGAATCCGACTGTCAGGCAGAATTATGTCTGGGAGGCGTCTGATGTGAGGTAATGACCAGTTCCATCATTCTGACAAGAACTGGGGCAGATTGCTTTTGCACAAGTGTTTCATTTGAATTTGAAACACTGCTGCTAAGTGCATTAAATGATGCTGATTAACTAAGATTATGGCTGCGGCAGGGATGTGATTTCTGTTTTGATACGGAGCATAAATTGAGGCAGAGCAAACAGTTTTTTGAGTGGCTGATGAATAATTGAGAGTCAGCAGAGGGTACATCAATAAAGTGGTAATGAGGCATATTTGTGTAAAATTTCTCTTTTCAGACTCTGTAACTCCAGTAGCAAATGGCATCCATTATTACTGCTTCTAGAGCTGCTGCAAACAAACCTTTACTCAGTGTCATTTTTTTGTCTATTTTCTTCTTTTTCTCAACTCTGCTGAATCAAAATGTGATGAAATCCCATTTGTTTTCTAGATTCATCACCACAGACTAAAATCCAAAACATTTTAACGTCGTTCGGTGGAAAAATGTGGAGCCTGTTCACCGCTGAGGTCATCCCAGGTCACTGAATGTTCTCTCAAACGTGACCCGTTTTCATTTCAGATTGTATACTTACTCTCTCTTAGCGTACTTATTCTCTACAGTACTATTACAAAGTGCACATTTTGTAATAGTACTCATTCTTATTTTTCTATCTTCTGGAAATAAAGACCATTCTGTTTTTTTGACCATTGGAAGTTTGTGTTTAGCATGCAGAGTAAATGTGTTTTCTGCTGCAACATTTACCAGCTTGGGATGAATACATTATTTCTATTCTATTCTGTTCTATTCTGTTCTATTCTATTCTATTCTATTCTATTCTATTCTATTCTATTCTATAACATCCCATTCCATTATATTATATTATTATCTGTTCCATTTTATTCTAGTCTATTTTATATTTCATTTTATTCTATTTCAGTTCATTCTATTCTATTCCATTTTTTCTATTCTCTTTCATTTTATTATACTCCAGTTTAATCTATCCCAGTTTATTCTATTCTATTACATTACATTACTTTACTTTGCATTCTATTCCATTCCATTCACATCTCTTCCATTCTATTCTATTCTATTGATGAAAACGCGTCAAAGTGAGAATCAGAGTTTTGGAAAACATGAAAGTGAGGAAAAAAAGGAAAAGTTTTAGTTATGTGACAATTATAACCAAACACAAAATCTACTATTAAAATAGCTTTTCAACAATTTACAAAAAGTCTGTCATTATCCGTATAAAGAACATGCAATGTAATAATATTATTTTCATTTTCCAGGAATACAAATTGTGACTTAAAAACAAGCTTTTTCACACTTAATTAAATTCAATCTTCCACGTTTTTTTAAGCGTGTTTCTTCTCATTACAGGATGTTTTTTGCAAATAGAATTATTTGTCTTTTCTATTTTTTTTCTAGAACTTGAAGTGTATATATTTTTTGCGCCCCATTTGAAATTTAAACAGTAAATATGAAAACTCCCATTATACATTGCTACTTAAAACAAAGTTTGCATCTACAAGATCAAATGATATAATTATAGCTTCTTAAACAAATGAATACAGATTGACTGAAAAGTAATATTGAATCAAATAAGTTAAGCATAATTTTTTTTAGCTAATGACCTTAAAACATTTATGTTTTTATCAGTAAAATTAAATTGTCATTATTTTAATGAGATGTACTACAATCAATTTGAATTTAAGCATACATGAAGATCTTCTGATCATCCGCCTGCTGGCTGCATCAGCTGTTCAAAACTGAGCTTTTGGCCCCCTCTGTTGGCCAGTCGTGGTACTGAAATGTTACCAAATATTCATAACAAACCATTGCAGTCTCTAAAACTTTAATGACTTCCTCCAATCACAAGTCTGTGATGGACAGCAACCCAAAAGAAATATCATGTTGTCTTGGCGACGCAGAAGGTGACATTGGAAATTTTGCTTTGAGAACCCAACAAAAGCCTCACTGGGCTTTGATTTTTTATTTACAACGGCGTCTGCAGGTCAGCGTCTTTGGAATAAAACTGTTCCTTTGTTCTGCCTTTTCCTAACATGGTTGTGGCATGTTGTGTCCACCTGGAGTACCGCTGACCTTCTGCGAGGCAGCCAGCTAGTTAAAGAAGTCCATTTTCAAGGCTGCTCTTGCTTATATCGAAACTCCATTATAGATTTTACCTCCAGGGGAACCAGGGGCTCACAAGGTCCTTGGCAATTTTACCTGAGGAAGAAGCTAAAAGGATTTGAATCTCCCAGGATGGGTGAGGGAGGGGAGGGTGTGAGGACGAGGAAGCGGGTGAGACGTGCACCCTATAAGACCCGAGCCCCCTAATCTTTGTCTGTGCCGAGCAGGGAGCAAAAAAAAAAATGGAGATTTGGAGACGGTTCAGTGGCAGTGAACCCTGAACATCAGGGCCTGCAGAAAGGGTGGAGGAGGCAGGGAAGCCTTGAAAACAACAAGAAAGGAGGCGGTTGCCAGGGGAGCTCTCTGCAGCTTCCACAAACACAGCTTCCAACACATTTAACATATATGAAAGAAGAGCGGCTCTCTCCTCACACCATCCCTAACTATGTGTACTAACAAGACAGATGGAGGCCAAAGATGCAGACAGATCACATCAGGACATCTGTCACTTCGTGGCAACAGCCTCCTTAATAAGTGACAAGGCTTCCTCACCCTGTGGGCACAGAACGGGGGGAGGAGGAGGAGGCGGTGGGTTGCTGTGCAAAGCAGCCGTCACAGTCATGCACCCCCCCTCCTCCCCGCCTGTGTCCCAATTACAGCCAATCACAGGCGATCCGTGGCCTTGATTGTGATCCGAACATCAAAGGCGGCCGGCTGACACGCGGCTGCGCGGTAATTAGTGGACTTCACTGCAGAGGGTTTCATCAGCAAATGTTTTCAAAATACCCGACGTCTTCATCAGCGAGGAGGAGCCCGGACGGAGGGAGAAGAATGCCCCACAGAAATAATTAAAGCATAATTGCAGCTCGTCAAGTGCTCACAAAGTGCTGCTGCTTGTCCTGGGGTGATGAGCAGCAGAAGGCCACATGGCGCGCCAAAACACTAAAACTCTCGCCTTTTTTCGGGTGAACTGTGACAGAGCACATGACTGTCTCTGAGTAAGGGCTAAACAAAGTGTTTTGTTTGTGATAGCGTCACACACTGTTCAGCTTCAACATCTGTTGCATTTCACTTCGTTTACTTTAATGGGAGTTACTGGATTTAGGTTGTTTTGAGTTTTATTTGTTCACTTCCTGTTTTTTAAGAGCACTTCCTGTTCCAAGAAGTCCAGTGATTTTGGTTTCTTTGACAGGCCTGTTTAAAATTAAAAAAATATTTTCTTTTATTTTGTGTTTTTTGTTTAGGAATTGACATTAAATGGAAGATGGAAGCTTAATTTCTTAAAAGTAAAATGCATGTGATTGTTTGTTTCTTACAATATGTGCTTCATTTTTGATTGATTGTGTTTTTATTGTTCTTTGAACTTTAATGTGCGCCGCCTTGTTTGACCGAGGTCATTTTAAGGTGCCATATAAATTGAATAAACTTAAACTATTAGTGATTGGGTTGATTTGGTGAAGGGGTGGGGTTAACCCCCTATAAAAGAGGACCTCTTTTTGCTGTACAGCTTGATGGTGCAGCCCTGTGGGTTGCTTTCCTGCCATACTTTTTCCAAACCCATGTATTTTTCATATTATTTTCTAAATAACAACATAAAAAGCAGAAAACCTTGACTCTTCGTGTGGACAGCGGTTTGTTCATTTGACATGTGGTGTCAGAAGTGGGATTTGAACCCACGCCTCATTATGAGACTGCGATGAACCCCAAACAAAGGGGACTCAAATGAGCTCACGCTGCCAGTTTGGGATCCATAAACAAAGGAATTTCCTAAAAAGGATATTTTCTGCCTGGAATAGAAGTATCAGGTCGTTGAAGCGACGATGCTCTCTTCAGCTTTTCCCTGTGAGACAGACGGAGCAGCCGGTCCCCCGTCCACGCTGACGTCTCGCAGCTCTGTCCTCAGGATACAGCGCGGTCTTGATGGCTGTTCTGATCTGTGATTTGCACTTCTTACAGCTGAAGCCGGCAGTGAAGCTTTACAAGAGGACGCTGCAGCCTGAGTGTTTGTGACGAGTGATACAACCCAGAGAGTAATGAAAGGCGTCTGCAGGCCATGAGGTTCCTCCACGGTGGCCCTCTAACAACCGCCATGTCAGGCCGGCTCAAAGTCACGCAGACGTCTTCTGCAGCAACACGTTTAAATCAGAGCCGAGGAGCCACGAGGCACAAATCTGCAGCGACCACGCATCATGTGTGTTCTTGTATTTGGTACCTTGTTAGGACCATTTCTGACATTCAAACTGAACATGTGCATCTGTTTGACCGGTTTTGCAGAATGCAAATTCTAGTATCCTGGTTAAGTTTAAATAGAGGTTAACTTAGATTTTGGTCAGCTTTAAGGTCAATGTCAAGGTTAGGCTGTGCAATAGAGGTCAACACATTTCTATGAGGACAGGTGCACACACAGGTGTATTTGCATGTGTTTGTGTTAAGTTAAAGTTCTGATTGAATCTCTTTGCAAAGCGCTTGGATAGTAAGAAAGTTTTTTTTTTTTTTTTTT
>NW_023416942.1:15858-53653 GCF_002922805.2 Oryzias melastigma | reverse complement strand
TTTATCTATTTTCAAAGTGTTCTCAGTGATCTTTTACAATTCAAAATACAAAACAAAAATTGTTTTCTATATTGTTTCTGCAGAGTGGCAGGAGTTAATTTCTAATTCACCTCTGAGTCACCCATAACAAAAAGCTCTCTACTCTCTCCCACTAGCTTATAGTCCCTCACAACCCCAAATCTAACATTATCAGTGCATCAGAATGGTCAACAATATCAGAGCTAACTTCTGTACAGTTTTGATCCAGATTCCAGCTCAGACGAGGAAAACAAAGACGTTCATGGATCTATTTATCTGTAAGTGGATGTATCACAATGGAGAGGAGCAGAGAGCTTGTGTCAGGGCTCAACCAGTCATGACTTCCTCTGACCACAAGAGAGAGCCCTCACCAGAGTACTGACTACATCTGTTCCCTTCCTCACTCAATGTCCCATCATGCATCTGCCTGCCACTCCTGCCTTAACCAGCTGTTTCCCATTCAAGTTAATCACCAAACTGTATTTAACCCTGCTCAACACTCTGCTCCATGTGAAGTCTTGAATTGTTGCTCCAGTACTGTCAGTCTGGGTGGTTACTCTCTGTGTTTGACCCCTGCCTGTTTATTTGTCTCCTGCCTCGCTCTGTGCTCTGACCCTGGCCTGTTTCCTGACTACGCCTTGTGTTTTCCTGCTCCTTGTCATCATTAAAACCTTGTTGCATATGGATCCAAACGTCTCATCTTCTTTGTCACAGCTTGTGACCCACTCTGCATATTTTCTACATCACAAATAAGATCTTTTTCAATCTGCATTTTGTTTCCATTGATGAAAATGCAGCATATAAATGTTGTCTGTATAGTCCAGGAGTCAGCAGCCTTTAACAGTAAAAGAGCCATTTCGGCTTGTTTTCTACTGATCCAAACCTAGATGGAGCCGCATAGTTTTACTTTAGACTTTAAGAGATTTGGATTTTCGTTTATGACCTTTGTTTTTAATAATAAATGTGAATTAAGTTTATTTTTGGCACAAAGAAAAGCAAAAATATAAAAAGAACCTAGGATCTGTAAAAATGTGCTTTTTTTTATTTATTTATTTTTTTATTTTCAAAATAAAAGATGCTCTGTGCCAAACAGAACCATCTCTGTGCGGTTCTAGGCAGCTAGTAACCATTGTTGTGCAGCATAAGGTAATATGAGCTTTTAACTCATAAAAGATCAAACTTTTACCAAAGTTTAGCTTTGCATGTTAAATCTGTTCATTCTGGAGGTAGAGTTGAACAAACAAGACGTCTTCAGGTCAACAGGATGTAAAAACCTACATAGTTTATCATTTATGTGAACCTCAGCCATCAATTTATAAATGTAACTAATCTAAATGTAATAAATGCTAATTACACTGTAAAAAGTAAAACATTGGATTAATTAATACAAGTTCTGTCATTTGTGACATTTAAAATTATTGGTTTTCATCAGATTAAAAACTGACTTGATTGTTTATTCAAATTAAAAATGTAATTAGATAAAACTAATATTTTTAAATGTAACAAATTACAGAACTTTTGTCAATTGACCCAACATTTCACTTTCTACGGTGTAAGTAATCCTTACTTTAAAAATGCTACTTTTTTTTCGTTCTTTGTCCTCAGCAGTCTTACTCTGCTGTGTTTTGTTATTTTAGTTTGGGCTTGGACCTTGGTAGTCTTAGTTTGCTGGCTTTTTTTGTTTTCTTTGGTAGTTTTGGTTGGGGGGAGTTGCTGACTCAGACGGTCGACACGACTGGGTCAGCAGTCTACTTGACTTATTTAATGCTTGACCAAAGAGCCACAATGGAGAGAGAAAATAGACACATGGATCTGGAGCTGCAGGTTACAGACTCGGGATTTAGACTCAGAATAAACAAAACAGGAAGTTCAGAGAGGAACACCTTGAAACTGCTTCACTGTGTATACCTTCCCCAGCCTCTGTGTTTATCAACAAATAACTTCATTAGGTTAATACATGAGAGCACCAAAGATTATAGGACAAGTGTTGAGAGTTAAAACTTGTTTTGATGGAATTTAAGCTTGAAAAAAAAAACAGTAAAATTAAAAAAAAAAAAAGTATTGTTTTAATTTTGGAATTCTGGTTGTTGCAGTGCTTGCATTATTTTCATTAGCAGCAAGTTATCTCTTGCTTTTGTTCATGGGGTTCTCAGATTAAGCAAAAGTGGGAATACTTGCTGTAGAGGTCACTCTGGAGACTAACTTCCAATACTTTGGACAACAAATTACACCTGGATGTGCCTTTATGTGCCCCCCTACAGCTAAAAAACAAACATAAGGTAGTCTGTCAGAAATGGACCTCATTTGAAAAACCAAAATAGTTACGTCGTGCCAGAGATCTAACAGATTGTAAACCTGCTTAAAGGAAAGACTGACGCCTCTAACCAGGAAGCTCCTTCTGCTCCATGCTGGGTTCCATCCTAACCTCAAGACCACGAGGCAGACGACTAGAGAGTGCTAGAGGATGAAACAACAGAAGGCCATCCAAACATCAAGTAGTACTGAGTGTATAAAACCACAGCTGGACTGCAGGACGGCACAGATAGCATACATCTATCAGGGGTTTTAGTGGCCAGGAACAGTTGTGGAGCGAGAAGTCCCACAAGAAGCTTGAGAATTATCAAGGGCTAATGGAAGAGCTGCAGAAGTCATGGAGGTTGAGGGCCAAAGTGGTTTCCATGGCTACTGGACCAAACTCAAACTGGAAGAGAGGCTCCAGAGGTCTCAGGGATGGCATCTGTGAGCTCTGTCCAGTAGAGCTGAGCTACTGAAGGACCCTCGAGACTGTGGACATGAACAGACAACTCCCCTGAAAGTCGAAGGAATAGTTCAGACTTTTAAAGGACTGTTAAGAAGTAAAGCAAATCTTGATTAAAGTGACACATTAAAAAAAAAAAGTTCCTAAAACAGAATTTAATTGGGTTTATTTAGGAGACAACAGTGGAGTGTACCTTACACTTGGACCCTTCTATCACTTAGCTCAGAGGTCTACAACCTGCAGCTCCAGAACCACATGTGCATCTGTCTGATTAAAAAAAAAAGTTTCATTTCAAAAAGTAACTGTAGAAGGTATACAAGGTAAGCTCAAAAACAAAAAAGTAACAGATCACTCATCAATGCCTCTGACCACAGGACCCAGAATGCTCCAACAACCCGTCAAGGGGTTCAGCTTCATACAAATGGTTGTTCTAAAACACATTTTTGAGCAACATTTGCCATAGAAAATCACAAACACAATTTATACTCAAGATTTACTGGATTTTAAGGTAGATTTTCTCATTTTGAACAAATTCAAAGATTTGAAGTGTTCTGACCTGGTTCAAGTCCCAGCCTAAACCAGAACGGGGAACCTTCCTGTGCACGTTCTCCCCGTGCATGTGTGGGTTTTCTTCCTTCCACCGTCCAAAAACATGTTTCATAAGTTAATGGTTACTCTAAATTGTCCCTATGTGTGCATGTGAGTGTCTGATTGTGGCCCTGTGACAGACTGGCGACCATTCCAGCGTGTACCCCGCCTTTGCCCACGAGTGGCTGGGTTAGGCTCCAGCACCCCATGACCCTGAAAGGGTCAAAGCGGCTCGCGTTGCTTTTTTCCATCAGAATCTGCTGGACTTATCATGGTAACGGTTGAAAGGTTCCAGTATGTTAAAGATTTTGTGTTTAAGCATCACAGACGACGCCTCAGGTGTTAAAGGGTTAAGAAACAGACAAAAATATTGAGTTTTTATCGGTGGTGGAGGGAGTTAAAATTAACTTTAATTTGACTCTGTTTTAAGGCTCTTTGTTCTTCATCCACAATTATTAATAAAACACACACATTGTAAAAACAAGTATCATCGCTAGAGGGCGACAAAACTCAATAAATGGCTGTCATGTTGAATCTGTGGTTTCTTTACCAACCATTCATTCTACCATTCGTTCGTTTATGTTTATCATCGAAGAAATAATATCATAAATATAAATCAGCGTCTTATTTTTTAAAGGTTGAGGGTACTTTGTGGCTCCTACTGGGTTGTTGTCAGTGAGAAATCAACTCGTATGGCTCTTTCAGGGTTGAAGGTTGCAGACTCCTGCTGTAAAGAGTGAAATCAAACTATATTATCCTAAACCACCTTTACTACAGGTATAATGATTTTACTCTCAATAAAATATATGATATTAAATGAAAGTGAAATACATAGATGTAACAGGGACATTGCGAAGGCTGAGCTCAAGTTTCTCCTTCATCTTTCCTAAACAAGAACGTGTTTACTCTGATTGTTACAGTGAAGTTGGAGGACAATTTAATAAAAGACTGAAAGTCAAAAGCAGCAACATTTCAACACAAAGATCTCACAGGATAGTTGGTGTTCATTCAGAGAAGGGGTGTGACTTTAAGGTGCTTTATTAGAGCAGAAATGACTAAAACAAGCAGCCAGTCAGTCAAGGTTTGGTGGTTCAAGGACAAACGAAGTACTGGAATCCAGCAGAAACGTGACACATTTATCAATAAAAGTGGTCAACTAAAGAACTGAACAGAGGGAAAAAAAACAATTAAACAGCATTGGGCGAGGGTCACAGATGAAACAAAGCAGCTGAAACAGAAATCCAAAAATATAAATAAAAATAAACAACATTTTGATCAACTTTTTAAATTTTGAGTTAAATAAATAATGGGTCAATAAATATGAAGTTATCATCTGCTATTGAATAATCTAGTAGTTTTCTGTGCATTTAGTATTTATAGTTTTCAAACAGGACATCCAAGTTAAACAGCTGCTTCAAACCCTGTTTTTTTTTAAATTGTGAGTTTAAGAAAAATTAGAATGATAAGTTTAAAAAATCAAATTGTTCATAAATGAATTTATAAGGAATAAAGACTTAAGGCAGAATGATGTGAACAGAAAAAGTCCTAATCTCTGAAGAAAGAAAGAATTCAGTTTAATCTCTTTATAAAAGTGAACCGTTGAAGTGTTAAAATAAAAGATGAGGTCAATTTAATCTGATAATTTCAGTTCTTTAACAGGATTAAAGGATTGAGAGAATATTAATAAAAATATAAGACTCTCATCGAATACCCACTTTTAAATTTAGTCCAATATTTTCTTTTATTTATTATGCTTAGGATGTTATTTTCTTGTATTTATTTTATTTTCATGAATATTTGTGTTTCCGTACAGCACTGAGTGGCCTTTCCATGGGAAAAATGTTGTAAGCTAAAAAAAAAAAGAAAGGAAAAAAAAAAAAATTCCCAGGAGCCACTTCATGGACAAACGGATCAAAACTCCTGTTCTGACCAATACAGAAGTCAAAAACGGCCTGCACTACTTTTTTTTTTTTTGGATTGTTTTCTCAACACAACAAGATCCACTATTTCGTTATAATGAAAGTTTGTTATCTCAATATAACGAGATAATCAAGAACCTCTCTCTCCTTCCCGCACAAAGACGCAGAGACTTTACCTGTTTTAAGTCTCTTTATTTTGTGGTTAACAAGAAAAAAACACTGATTTATTTCCCTAAAACAGGTTGATTGACAGAACAAGCTTTTTTGCATATTGGGTTCACTGATAACTGAAAACAGAACAGTTTATTAGAGAAAATGCTGAACACCAGAATAATTGATCTATATATAATTTATTGATTTAACAGTGTGAACATTTTTTTCCTGAAAAACGGTTTTGTTTTTTTGCAGATTGTATAAAAATGACAAAAGAATGGGTTGGGCTGAGTGGCTGTTTGGGTCCGCTAATGTCCAGAAATCAGTGAACGCACCATGGGGAGATTCTCATTGGCCCTGGGTTTTGTCAATTAACCTGTTTGGTTGGGGATTTTAGGGAAATAAAGGGACAGAAAGCTGGTGCATGAGACGCAATTAAGGTGTTTAAGGAGCATAGATTTACTAATAAATAAAAAAAATAGACTAAAAACAACTTTTGTGGAGTTTTTTCTTCTGCTGTTTTGTGGAGTGTTTTCTTCTGCTGTTTTTGTTTTTAACTACAAAATGAAGATACTCAAAACAGATAAATTCTCTGTTTCTAAGTGCGGGAAAGGGAGAGGGGTATGAGTTATCTCGTTTTCTCAAGAAATTGAGCTTCGTTTTCTCGTTATAACAAGATAGTGGATCTAATTTGATCAAGAAAACGGTAAAAAATAAAAATTAAAAAAGGAGGGTGGGCCATTTTTGGCTTCCGTACATCAATCCGCGCTCCAACAATTATTTGACAATGAAACATTTGTGTAAAAAAATGTTTTTAGCTGTGGGTCGACTCAGAAAAGAATAATTCAGAGGTTCTATAAAAAACACTGAACCAAGAAGCTCAACTGAAATAAGTAAAGTCATTCTGAAGGTAAATTGAACACAAAACAGTGATTTGTTAGCTATTATTGTCTCTATTTAACTAAAACTATGGACTCTCGCGGTTCAACAAAACACTGACTGCTCCCTCACTGCACAGGGACAGCCGGAAATGTGCAAAAATGTGTTACTTTGTGTCTTTTCATCACAGTGATCTGATTGGAAGGAATTATTCAAAATGAGCCCAAATACACCTGTGATTGGCGGATTTTTTTTTTTTTTTGTGCTGCTCCAGCACATGTTGAACCCCTCGCGAGGGTTGAGCACAGAGGTAAAGTCATCCAATCCGGTGCAGGACAGTGCCATTCTAAATGTCCGTCGATAGTTGCCATTCAAACAAACAATTCTCTGAGTACAGCATACATTTGACAATGTTATGTTGCTAAACTGTTGTCTGTGCAAAGGAAGGAGCAAAAAAAAGTCCTCAAGCCACAATAAGTATAAACTCTTTCGAATAGTAAGTGTTTAGGTGTTAGAATAACTTGGAAGGTGTAAACCACAAATTCTATGAACAACACACCTTCAGAAAGTGTTAGAAGACATTGGTGTCGTATCCTGTTGCTACCGGCCCTCACTTTTACCCCCGTTTGAGAAGGAAACGTTAGCTTCCTGATTCATGGTCTCCTTGACTTCAGCGGGGAGAGAGTCGAAGAGGTGGTCCTCCACCAGCAGGAAGGATCGGCGGAGGAGGCTGCACTGGCCCAGCTGAGCGGGTAGACGGTCCAGACAGTTTCCCTTCAGCTCCAGATGCGACAGCTGCGAGAGGTGGCCCACCCTTTCAGGAACAAAGGAGATGCAGTTGTGGCCGAGGCACAGCGTCCGCAGCTTGGCGCATTTGAAGAGCTGCTTGGGAATGACCTCCAGTTTGTTGCCCGTGATGGCAAAGTATTGAAGATTCTGCAGGAAGCCCACCTCCGGCGGGATCACTGCAATGGAATTGTGGCTAACGTCCAGGTACCTCAGCTTGAGAAGGGTGAACAAAGGCGCGGGAAGGGATTCCAGTTTGTTATGCGAGAGATAAAGAGACTCCAGGTTTTTGACGTGGCTGATTGACAGCGGAATGCTGATGATTTTGTTGTACCAAAGCTTGAGGCAGGTTAGTCTTTTGAGGTGCTGAAAGCTGATGACCTCCTCGATGGTGCGGATGTTATTGGACTTCAGGTCCAGCTCCTGGAGGTTGTTCAAGCTGAAGATAGCATGTGGAATTCGCTCCAGCTCACAGTTATGAAGCTCCAGCTCTGCCAGGTTGGCCATTTTCTTCAGACTGTTCAGCACCACGAGCTTTGTTCCATCGTTGTGAATAACTAGCTTGATCAGATGAGGGGCCAGGTCTGTTATGTTCGTTGGGATCTTTGTGAGGTTGCTCTTGAGGTGCAGAGTCTTCAGGTGCCTGAGGTCTCGCAGAGACTCCAGCCCAATGAGCTTGTTGTTCTCTGAGTTGAGGTTACCGATCAGGTAGAGCTCTCGTAGGTTCTTCAGCAGGTATACCCAGCTGGGAATCTCAGCAACATCTGTGAATTTGACGTAAAGGCACTGGAGGTGATCACAGAGAAAAATAAATGCATTCTGCTCCACTTTAGCTGGACAGTGGTACAAGTGCAGTTCCTGGAGGTTGATCATCTGTGAGATTTTTGCAGTTATCCTGGCCTCTGGGATCAACTCTAATTTCAGGATCTCCAAGTCAGTGAGGTCAAAAACAGCGTCCGGTATCCCAGACAGCATGAACAGGTGAAGCTCCAGCATCTCTTGAGGATTTCGCGTTACGTGCTGCCGCAACTTTTCGAACGTCCACTCGTGGTTTAGGCTGATCTCACGAAGCTTGTTCTCGCTGACCTCCGAAAGGAAAACGCCAAAACGTTTGGAGTAGAGCTGGTCGTACTGATCCACCATGTGGAGGAGGAATGCAAAGTCATTCTTCACGTCAGGAATGTCACTGAAGCTGCTCTCCTCCCTGACTTTTTCAAAAGAGTATTCTTTGAGCGGCCGCCGAAAAAGCCAGAAGAGCGTATAGATGCAGATGATTCCATACGCACAAATGAGAGCAATGTAGCTCACCAGGAGCTTCTTTAGCATAAACGCCATGTTATGAGTACAATGGAACTTAGCATATCCAGTCAAATGCTTTATTTCAGGTTCACACACGTGGTCAAAGTCAATAGATGCTACAAAGGTCATGGTGTAGCAGAGGATCAAAATGAACTTTACGGTTTTGATGACGGTTTGAATGGCGTAGAGCCTGTAAATCAGGTCGCTGTCTTCCACGTGGGCGCGGAACTTCCGCACCTTCTCAAACAGCGCCTTCGCCTGCTCGCCATCTTTCTTGTCCAGTATGGTCATGGAGGGAACTTCACTTACAAGCTTCTCAGCCGAAAAGGCGGGTCCGGATTTATTCACCACTGAGGCAGCCTGATGGGGGCTGCCCTCCTCGCTGCTGGTGGACAGGTGCTTCAGGAGGGAGGAGGCGCACGCCAGCCTCTGCTTGTTTTCCTCCGAGTCCTCACAAGCTGTCTCAGACAACGCCTTTGTAGTCCAAGGTGATTCAAAGCATTTTCCTAGAATGGAAACAAAATGTTCTACTTTCGAACTTGTCTTCGGGTACTTGAACCAGAAGTTGCTACTGACCATCAAAACAATAGTGTGGATTAGAGCAAGGTACGGAAAGTACTTGGAGTACCAAGGAAGAGCCACGTGGTAACACATCTGGTTGACAAAGACATACTGCTGAAAGTCCAGCTTTGTCCTGACCCCTGTGGGCTGCGACTGCCCAAAAACAGGCGTTTGTGCGATGTGAATCACTGGGGCCGGCGTCTCAGGTGGCCTCCTTGCCATCAGCGGAGCTGCTTGCTCTCCAATTGCACTCTCTTTGTTCCATAGTCCATCAGCTGGATCTGGTGGTTCTGGTCCCAGGAAGCCTCCGGACCCTTCATGAGGTTGTTCCAAGATGGGAAGACAAACCACCTGGTCCCTAGTAAACTGCATGGTTCCAGAAAAGATGGCTAACATCAGCATGACAATACCAAGATAATCCATGAAGACGTCCCACCATGGCTTTAGGATTCTGTAAGTTGGCTGTACTTCGTTCAGAGAGGCGACCTCGGTGAGGGTAAACATTCCTGCAAGAAAAAATGTTTAAAAAGACAAATGAACAAGTAAAAAATTAACTGATCACAATTTTTTTTTCTTTTTTTCCTGTCAATCCAGTTTAATTGCTTCTGAATTCACGGATACAATCATTATTAGAGATAAGGCTGGGCAAATCACCCATAGAAAATACCTTACCTCTGGCTCTTGTAAAATAGGGGAAAATCTGTCAATGATTTTTCCGCATTACAGGCGCCACCGCTTTGAGCCAGATGACAGTGATTGGTCTGAGTCGGTCTGATTCACGGTTTTAGGGAAACTACAGTCGCCAATCATGAGTGAGCTTGAAAGCAGCTCGGGAGAATCTGTCAACAGACCATTTTCATTTGACGTCACACATCGCCGGTCAAGTGCAGAGTCGCTTCCGGTTTATATGGTTTAGAACAGTACAGCTGACTGCTGAACGCTGTTTAAAGCAATTTTACATAAATAACTAACAGATTGTAACCGAAATTTGTACAATATTCATTTTAGAAATGTCCTATCTGGTAGTATTTGTTTTCCCCTCTTAGATCGTTCACAAAGCAAAGTACAAATGTCAGTAGTCTTGCCTGAAGTCAGAACGCAGCAACTGAGCTGCTTCCCCAAATTTCTATGAATTATATTAAATGAGTCATAGATTGTTTCTCTCTGATAACCCGGTCAAAGTTAGACTAAGGTTATAAGCACTATATTGAATGCTGCTTGTTTGATTATGAAGGTAATTATGGTTTTATTCTCTTACTCTGTGCTAACGCTATCATTAGCTTTGGCTATGAGACGTAGAGCTGCAGAACATCACCCATTAAAAGTTGCCTAAATTTCAGTGCTCACATAATCACTGTAAACAGAAGTCAGATAATTTCAGCGTGTCTGACATTAAAGTAAAACTTGTTACTAGGGATGTGTATTGGCAAGAGTCTGGCGATATGATATATATCCCGATACATGTCTCACGATACGACATGTTTCGCTATGTATCCCAAGACTGTACCAAAGCAATTTTTCACTTTTTTTTAAGAGTATTCATTGAATTGAATCTACCTGAATTTTAATGTATTTCATTGTAATAAAACTGTCAAATGAATTTCATTTAATGATCACAGCATTAAGCACAGCGACTGTGTCTCATTTACAAGTTGCTTTTATCCAGAAATTAATGCTGCTTTTCTTTTGGTAAATTACAAAATATTTGTTTTTAAAGGGAACAGTCAATATTGTCTGATTTTCACAACAACATATTTTTCAGTAAAATAAAAAATGGAATGAATGTGCTTCAACTCATAAGTTTCTAAAAATGTGATTGCAAAATTGCTAAATCTAGCATTTAAATGGTTTATTAACTTGAACGAGTGCTTCAAAAGTGAGGGGAAAAAAAGCCAATTATTTCCAGAAACATCTCCGTGTGATGATAGGATGAATGACGCTAAGATGCTTTACTTACATGACAGCGCTGCAGCTCAAGTTTTCTCAAAAGCGGAAGTAAATGCATATTTCGTTGCTAATCGCTGCAACATTGCCCTTTTTTTCAGAGCGTTGCATACATCACTCAGATCCATCAGGTCTCTGAACTAGAATCTATAGCCGTGAAGTTCAGCAGAATTTCTGCTCGCTTTGCCGACAGCCTTTTAATGGAGGCTCCGTGCATGACCCTCTGCAGCTCCACTAATCATTCTTATCTGAGCCTCTAAGAAGCTCCATAATCCAAGTTTTCTGATGATAGTGGCAGCAACGTGGCACAGAGTTTCTGTCTATTACCCATCCCAAGTAGAAACTAAGTAGTAAATGTCTCATGACAACCAAAACCGTGAGGCTGACTGAACATTTTAAGAATCTTGTTGTTTTGGAGTTGAGCAGCTCAAAGAGGCTCAGTGCACTCTGTTGCCTACTAGTGGTTGGAGGTGGAAGTGGAAAACAAAAGCATGACGGTGAAGGATGCTCATAAATAATTAAATAAATATTGCCATGGCCACAGTTTAAATCGATGCAAGTATTCAATTTTTTTTCCTACACCCCTACTTATTACTTTTGCAATGTTTTCTACTGCGATCAGTGAGCCCCTGTTCGCTCAGCCGTGGTTCTAACGTCGCTTCTCTTTGTTTTTGTTTATAACTGTGTCTGATCTCCGGGAAAATAAAGGTAGAAAATGATCAAATTAATTGAAAACTGTTGCCAACAAAATGAAAGTGACTAATGGTATTAACTACGTTCACCCAGAGATTTTTTTTTTCTCTTGGCCGCTCTTATTTTGAAAGCTGAAAATAAGTTGCTCAATAGTTGCTTTTACCATTTTCGCTGAGCCAACCCATTCCTGTCTATACAATTATTCACTAAAATATCCCGTAGAACAACAAGCAAATTTATCCTGGGAAGGGATTAAAATGTGTACGGGCGATGCAGCAATGTGTGTCTTTGCTGAAGGTATTAAATGTGACCAACATGAATTTCTATCAGCTTTTGTGCTTGATCACACTTAGAATATGGACAAATAACATCAGCCAAAATGCAGCCCGTTAGAAAAATATCTGGTCAAATGAAAGGTCGATATTTTTAATAAAACATCCAATATTGAAGGATTATTCAAATTTGTATTTAGGTCTAAGAGAGGAAATGCAAATACAGTTCAGCAGGACATTCATAAAATAAATATTGTAAAATTTTCTGTTGAAATTGGTAAGGTTACCTTTTATTATTTATGTAAAATTGTGTCAAACAGCATTCAGCTGTCAGCTTTACCATTCTAAATGCTAATACCGGAAGTAACTTTTCACTATTTCAGCTCTGTCGCCATTTTATCTGACGTCACCGTGAAAAGGGTTTATAAAAGGTCCGAGCTGGGGCCAGCGCATTACTGAGACGTCTGATTAGTCAGTTTAAAACTTAAATAGCTTGCAATAGAGAGAGAGAAAAAAAAAAATATATATATATATATATATATATATATATATATATATATATATATTTCAAAAGTATGATTAGAAATAATATATTTAAAAGGCTATCAGTGTAAGAATGGTTATTCTGATTTATAGAATGACTGAATAATAGTCTACTTCTCTATAGAAGTGTGTGTGTGTGTGTGGGGGGGGTCGCGCTGTCCAAACCTCCGCGTGAAGCTCCAGCTCGTCAAAGCCGCGTCATGCATTGATGATGGCGGCATCAAGCGGCGCTTGCGCAGTCAGTAGCAGCGTGGTTATGATCCCAAACATAAACAAAGCCACCATACACAAAGTCTGCGCATCCTGAAGGTGACCCGAGCGGCTGAGCGGCCCCGTGACGCGTCCGCGCGCGCAGGAGAAGAGGCGGGGCTTCTGAAATGCTGCAGTAAACCGGCCCGGTCCACTCGAAGCCCGAATATCTGACGCCGGTTAGGCACGCGCCACTGACCCCGGCGCCATTAAGCGGCTAACGGAACCGCGTTGGCGCTAAAACACACACGAACAGAACATACGCACCTCCGGGGAGTCCGAGCCCGCTGTGCCGGTGCCGCTGGTGCCGTAGAGCGCCTCCGCTTCACGCCATGCTCCGCTGACATGAAGCTCGTCCCGGCGGCCGCAGGCCCGCGTGCACGGCTCAGAGCGGCTTATCAGACCCCCCCTCCGCGTCAGATGGTCGGCTCCTCTGCAGGCTGCAGAGCAGGACGTGGATCCGGCGACACGCATGCCGTCATCAGCTGACAGCAGAATATTCTGGGATGTTCTTCACAGCACGAAGCCGGAGAGGATTCCAGCAGCAGAGCTGGATGAATGAAACAGTCAGGGGATGTGGGTAAAGTGCACACACTTCATCAAAACGAACGGCCTATTCAGGGAATTTATGTCATTATTTCTCAATTATTTTTTTAAATTTAAATATGTATTTATATCTAGATACATTTTTGGATCATCAAAAGTGTATATTTGCAGTTGATTCAACACCAAGTAATTTGGTAAAAGACGCATTTATTGAATAATCACATTTATATTTTAACCTTTTTCTCTGTTTAGATAAATTATTTTTTAAGTCTAGGATGTTGAGTCAACCTGCCACAGCACAATTAACCAAACGTTTAAGCACTGTTTGTGACAATGACATAACAATTATAATAACATTAATAATAGTAATAAAGTTTTCTATGCCCCGAAGTTAATCTTGATGAGTCATCAGAGAACTTTATTGATTGTTTAAGGCTCCATTAAAAAACTGCTGAAATCCTGAGTTTCTTTCATGATATAATTATAATGTTTAATGGTTAAATAATATTTATAATAAGTGTAACTTAAAATGTTATGAAGTTTTTGCTTTGCCAAAAAATTAAGAACTAAACTTTGAATGTTAAACAATCTTAAACAATCAATCACAGAAACTGAGTCTGAGTTTTGTGTAATCAGTTGCAGATGAACCTTTTTTGTGTGTTTGTTTTTATATGCATTGCACATAAAAGGGGCAGAAAAAGAAGTTTTCTTCATACTGCCCCTTTCATTTCCTCAGCAAAAGATGCCTTGTGTTGTTTTAATGTATTATGTTTTTCCTGTGGAAATGAATAAAAATGAATGAATGAATAATTAATCATTAATTTCTATGATTTTGAGAAAATATTTCATTCAGTGAACCATCTGATACTTGAACTTATTTAGCCTTGTTTCCGTCTGCAATATATTTTCCATAATACCTGACCAACTATGAGTTTTTCCTGGTGTGAATGGACTTGATGAAGGCATATTCCTGCTGCATCTTCTACACTTGAGTTGAGTAAGGTATCACACATTCCAACTGAGAGAGCAAAACATGTCTGAACTTTTCCATATTCACTGCAGTCAGGTCATAATTACAGTGGTAATAAAACAATTTTGAAGATTTTTTATAACTAATATTTTGATTAGGTAAAAGTTAAGAATGCATGGTAAACGAGTTATCAGTTCACAGAACAATAATTTTTGTAATAATTTTTATTTTGTAATAAATTAAACAGATATTACTCGTCCATTTTATTTGTCAGACTAGCCATTCTTTTTCCACTATCTGTTTTAATATGTTTGAGTTAATCCTAATTTTTATTTCAATATATTATTATAAACCAACCAATCAGATAAAGGTTAATAAAGGTAGGTGGACCAACATTTTAAAATATTTGATTGACAGATTCCCCAAACGGCCTTTCAAGTGGTAGGGGTGTGGACTTCCAGCAAGCTCACTCATGACTGATGAGAGTGGCTGCCGGAGACACAAAGACTCAGACCAAAACAGTCCAAACACTGTTTACTGATGACGTTTGGCTCCAACGTGGCAGTGTCTAGATCGTCAAAAAAGGGATTACATTTACCATATACACGTTTAAATAAATTGTTAGTGCAAAAATAACATAAAGCGATGCTTTTCTTAGCACTTTGAATTTGAAGAATTTATATATACCTGAAGATATGCCATACAGAAAGAAGGATGCATCAAAGGCTTCAGTTGTCTGTAGATTACCTTCAGTCATCCACTCACTGGCGGCTGTACAGGTTTAAGGCTTCATGCCTGAGGGAAGCACAGAGGCTCAAGACACAGTATCTGCCAGAAACTCAAAACTGAACTTTGAGTCAAAGATGTGTCTTCATACTTCATTTTCTTTTTATAACTGTTGCATTTAGAGAGTAAAACTCTGAAAGTAGAAACCCCAGTTCATTGTTCAAGTAGCCTAAACACTGAAACTTATGACAGCTTTCTGCACAGTTAGTGTTTCAACAATCTGCTATACAGAAGAACTTGAACTAATTGAGAAAAACAAGCATGTAGGTCTGTTCTGTGTAAGAGAACAACCATGGTTCACATTCTGATGTAAACGTTATATATGCTAGTCATACACTATTAATATATGTATTCATAACAGCAAACTAGTGCTGCCACAAACGATTATTTTAATACTGGACTAATCTTTGATTATTTTTTCTGATTAGTCGAATAATTGGGTCATGCGCAACACACAACACACATTTTAACCATCATTAGCTTTAAGCTAGCTAAAAACTAGATATACTATATAGCATACCTGCGATAATGCTAGTGTAAATGCTGTAAGCTGAATTTGGCTGCTGAAGATGAATGAATGAATGAAATTATTTATTTCAAGCAATCAGGAATAATACATGAAAAAAAAAACAGTTCATCACATTGAAAGGGAGTGGCTCCCATCCTGGCTCAACCATACCATTTTCTCTACATGAATTATCAATAGCCGGTTCATAACTTAATATCAAATATTCAAGTTTGCTCTGCTAGTACTGATGGCTAAAAATGCTGAAATTGACAGATAAAAACACTGAAGCTAATAGTTGAAAACAGTGAAGCTGATAGCCAGGTAAAATATTAGTTAAATCTCAAATTAGCCAAAAAAAAAAAAGAAAAAGAAAAAAATCTTTAATTAGCCAAAACAGCTAGCATGTAGCTGAAATATTAGCTAAACTCCAAATTGGCCCAAAAAACTGAAAAAAAACCTTAATTAATCAAAACAGCTAGCATGTTGCTGAAATATTAGCTAAAATCCAAAATAGCCTAATAAAACCTTAATAAATGCCAAAGTACCCCAAAAAGTTAGAAGAATGCCATTATAACTTGCAACTTTACTACACTCCGATCCCATATAATATAAAGTAACGACTAATCGACTATTAAATAAGTTGTCGACTATTTTAATAGTCGATTAGTTGTCGATTAGTCGAGTAATCGTGGCAGCCCTGCAGCAAACTATGAGTCCATCATTAAATCCACAAAATAAAAAAAAGTTATGAAATGATTTACTGTAGTTGGTAATGTTTTTAGAAATTAACCAAACTGACTTTTATTTTACTGTTTAATTTTTATATTTTTTCTCTCAATCATGATGAGATAAAATATATAAAGATTTCCCACAAAAATACTCAAACATTAAAGTGTACTGTCACACCCTGAGGTGCTGCATCTGTGGTTGAGACGTACTAATGGGATACCTTTTTTGGCTGAAGTATTTTTAAACACTTTTTCGTCACCACAAAACAAATAATATTAGTGATACATTTTTACTACATTATGTAGAAAAGAAACACACCATTATGGCAACGTTATTTAAGTTTAATGCACTTTGAAATGCAGTACAGTTTTAACCAAGTTTTTACATTCTATTGTATAAGATATGCCCTTTGGTTTTCCTTAACACTCTATTGAATAAAACATAAAGATGATACATAAATAACATATTTGAAAGCCCTCCTTTAAAGCAGAATTGACAGAATAAGGCAGAATTTACACGGAGGGCTCCAGATATGTAGCTTTTTTAATGGAAGAATATGATCAGTAGACATTTTACATCAAGAGAAATACACCAAAAGTTTAAAAATGACAGTGTGAGAAGCTCAAGTCTGACTTTATTTAGTGTGCAGATAAGGATTTCAGCAGGGATGAAGGATTGTGGATTTATGTTGAAATGTCATCTGATGTCTTGATGTAAAACCAAAAAAAAAAAACATGGTTTTCAGTTATGTAGGATAACAGCAAGATACTTGTATTTCTCTGTCAACAACATTTGTTTTAGTATTAATCAGTTTATACTCAGTTCACCAAAGTGTTTCCGTACAAGAACTCAAAAAATAAATCTTTTCATCTGTGAGATTTCAATTGACCTTAAAGAATAACTAAACCCAAAATTAAACTTTTTTTGACTGTTGACTCTTTATAAATGGGGATTTCAAAGTGCTGTCTGTTGGTCACTGCCGCATTTTTGTCAAATTAAAACAAACTTGTTTAATTCTTGAAAATATAGTCAAAAACCCTCTGCGTGCTGCTCCTTACAGGTTGAAACGAGGTATTACAGTTGAATTTCATGATTGGTCAAACCATTTAAGTCCCACGCATTGACATCAATGGATTTAGCACGCCCCCCCCCCTCTTCCGAGTTCCAAATAGGAAGTAACTGCGGGTTGCATTGACATCCATTGAGAAACAGACGGTTGTTTATCAGTCATTTTAATTGTCAGAATAACCATTCTTGCACTGATGCTTCCTTCTTAACACATTCTTTCTAATCCTAATTTTTTTTATTATTTTTTTTACTTTATTGCCAATTATTCAAGTTAAAAACTGACCAATCAGATGGCTCAGTAAAAGCATGTGGCTTCCACTGGCCCCGCCTCAAACATGTGATTGACAGATTCCTTCGAGTCGCTTTCCGCTGGAGGGGTGTAGACTTAAACCAAGCCGGAACAAGTTCCCTGATGATTGGTTGACAGTACTTCCTCTAAAAACGTGACTCAGAACGACTCAGAATAATCGCTGTCGAAAGGTTGCAATCGTTTGCAATATGGCGGTGGACGTATCAGGAAGTGACAGTGAGAACTCTGGCCTGATTTCGTGAGGTAATGCATTTCCTATGGGAGACCTCAACGTTTGCTATGTCCAGTTCTTAATAACGATCTATGGTCCAATGTCATGATCTGTAACTTCAGTCATGATAACAGTCCTGTTATCAAATTTCGGCTGTGGGCGGAGTCAGCCTCCAACTTCCCTACTTTGGTCACCCTTTAAAAACACAGCCAATCTGAAGTTTGCTGCAGAAGCACACATGTGTTGACAGTATCTGTAGTTTTAAGGCAATCCAAACCTGCATTTGTAGAAATGTTCATATCAGTCAAAAAACACAACAAGATGTAAATCTTTGCTGATACTAATATTGCTCTAATATGATTGTGAATCTCTAGATCTTTTTGAATTTTCCTGAAATTTACAACAAAAATTCAAGCAGTCCAAAATGCTGAACTATAGCATCAGGCTGGATTTGTAGCTAGCTAAACAATGCTTTCCGCTGTCAAACAAAGTAAAACAATACAGACATGTGTTCCTTTTTAAGAATAATTACAAACAAAAGCTGCGTTAAACGAGGATGTTATCCTGACTTTCTAAAAAAAAAAAAAAACTACTGATGAAACAAAGAAACACAGGCACTGTGGCGACAGGAAGGCATCTCACTCTACCTTCATTTGGTCCCTGACATCTGAAGGCAGAGTTTCAAACAGCATTTCTTCCACAATAAGGCCACTACGCTTCAGAGCAGAACAGCTACCGAGCTCCTGCGGCAGCATCTCAAAGTGGTTCCCTCTGAGTTCCAGGTAGGTCAGCAGAGCTAAGTAGGAAATTTTTGGAGACAATACAGACAGGGAGTTTTTGCCCAGCTTTAATGTTTTGAGTTTTTTGCAGAAGAAGAGTTCGTCTGGTAGATTTTCAATTTTGTTACAAGTGACAGAGAAGTACTGCAGGCTCTGCAGGACTCCGATTTCTGGGGGGATGAACCGGATGTCATTGTTGGAGAGATCCAGGTAGCGCAGTTTGTTGCACAAGAACAAGTGAGAGGGCAGTATCTCAATCTTGTTGTGGCTGAAGTAAAGACGCTCCAGGCTGCCTAGTTTTTTGATGTGTTCTGGGATGTACATGATGCTGTTGTGCCACAGCTTGAGGCAAGTGAGCTTCCGGAGATGCTGGAAGCTGACTATTTCCTCTATGGAGCGAAGGTTATTCTCTTTCAAATCAAGTTCCTGCAAACTTGTCAGGCTGAAGATAGCATGTGGAATGCGCTCCAGATCACAATGCACCAGCTCCAGATCTATCAGATTGGTCATCTTTTTCAGGTTGTTGAGCATCACTAGCTTAGTGCCGTCATTGTGTAAATACAATCGCTGCAGATGACTCGACACATCGACTATCGATTGGGGTATCTTTGTCAAATTGCTCCGAAGGGAAAGTGTTTTTAGAGACTTCAACTCCCGCAGAGACTCAAGAACCATATTCCTGGAGGCATCCGAGCTGAGGGACCCTGTGAGGTAGAGCTCCTCTAAGTTGCGCAGACCATACATCCAGTTTGGAAGTTCCCTGTTGTCATCAAATTTCACACGGAGTACTTTCAGGTTCCCCTTGAGGAAGGTGGTGGCCGTGGTGTGTAACTTCAGAGAGCACTGGTAAAGCGACAGTTCCTGGAGGTCTTCCAGCTGAGAGACCGAGGCGGGTATGGTGATGTTGTTGATGATCTCAAGCCGGAGGGACTGCAGCTCGGTTAGCTCAAATACGGTGTCGGGCAAACCGGGGAGCATGAACAGCTGAAGCTCAAGTCTGTTGTTGGCGTTCATTTGAAGCTTCTGGCGCAGTTTCTCTGCAGTCCATTCGTGGTTAAGGTTGAGCTGCTTCAGCTTGTTCTCACTGACCTCAGAGAGAAACACTGCAAACCGTTTGGAGTACAGCGGGTCATACTGGTCTATCATGTGCAGCATGAAAGCAAAGTCATTTTTGACGTCTGGGATGTCATTGATGCCAGTCTCCTGGCGGACATACTCAAAGGAGTATTCCTTCAATGAGCGGTAAAACAGCCAGTAGGACGTGTACAGGCTTGTTAGTCCATAGACAGCCACCAAACACAGATAACAGTAAGACAACTTAGAGAACAGATGAGCCATAGTGTGATTACATTCAAAATTCTTATAGCCAGTCATGTCTTGGATCTCAACTTCACAGCGTACTCTGTTCCGAACTTTATTGACCAGAGAGCTGTTATAGGCAATGATCACGAGGAACTTGACCACCTTGAAAACCGTCTGCCGCACATACATAAGATAGAGAAGGTCCCCTTCTTCCACATGCAGTCGAAACTTCTTCACTTTTTCAAAAAGAGCTTTTGCTTGTTCTCCCTCTTTCTTATCAAGGACACTTGCTGATGGCTGGTCAACAACTATCTTCTCAGGGATGGACCGTAATGACTGTGTCCTCTCTAGAATGGGCTCCCCAGGTGACACAACACTGCTGGACCGAGACGTCCCACTCTTCTTATGCTCCTTCTCCTCTGGATTTTCCCCGGACACCTCGGACAGCGCTCGTGTGGTCCAGGGAGAATCAAAGCATTTCCCAAGCATTGAGATGAAATGCTCTATTTTAGAGCTGGACCCCGGAAATTTGAACCAGAAGTTGCTGCACACCATGAAAACAAGCGTGTGAATGAGAACCAAATAAGGAAAGTACTTGGCATACCAATGCAGAGCCTTCTCGTAACACATCTGATTGATGAAACTGTATTGCTGAAGATCCAGATGAGTTTTTAGGCCTGACATTTCTCTAAGTCCCGATGAGGCGTTGGGCTGCATGTGTAACAGTGACTTCAGCTCCACTTCGCTGCTGTTCTGTGAGAGGGATGATGTTCTCTGAGGAAGGCAAATGATTTTGTCTTGCATTACCTAAAACAAAAATGCAAGAAATGAGAAAATTAGCAATTGTACAAAGATAAGACAACAAAGAAAGATATGTACATAATAGGGATGCCACAATTCTCAGTGGCATTGTTTATAACACAATTGAATTGTGGGGAAAATGTATTTTTGCATCCATGCTGCACACCAGTATGTTTAACCCATAGAGGACTATCGCCGGGTGATTTTCACCCGAGCAGAAGTATTTACATGATTTTAAGGATGTTGCATTTTTCTAAGTGTCATTGGTCCCTGAGTAAAGTCTCACATGTCTCAGGAATGGGTGGACCAAAGGCCAAGTCTCCAGTTTATATATTTATAGGAATTTTTTTGTTTTCAAATTCCTAATTTTTCAGTCATTTTCAAGCTTGTTTTTCAGGATCTTCCTGTTTTGTTTTTTTTCCATTCTCTTTTATAAACCCATAAACCACTGTTAAAAAAATAGAAAACTACCCTAAGTCATTCTGTCTTGTCATATTTTGATCTATTTTTATGACAGATATTTTTTATTGGGTATATTATACTGGGTAAAAATCACCAGGCAAAAGTGATGAAGTAACTTTTCATAGCGAATGTGTTCTAGGGTAAAACTGAAATGTCATACATGTATGGTGCCAAATTTATTACTTATTTATTGTTTTACTACAATGAACCAGGCTTAGTATAAGCCAACTGAAAGGTTTTTCTCCACTGTTACTCGCTCATAAGAAAATTAAAGACCCACTCCAATGAAAAAAATATATACCGGTATATCTTTGTTGTTTTTAACATGTTCTTGTGGCATTTTTCTCATGACGGAGAACACATATCAAGAAGATTAAGATAAAAGGTGCATTTCTGAATATTTCTTTATTCAAGATTGTTGTGAGTCAGAAGCAGATAAAAAAAAATACAGTTTGAAAAAAAATTGTAGCTATGAAGCTACAATGGCAAGCCAAGAGTTTCCTGCTCCACTCCATTTGCATGTACATCTTTGTTTTCCTCGTCTGAGCTGGAATCTGGATCAAAACTGTTCGGCTGGATAGCTGCAACATTCCTCGCAATTTTCTTGCACCGGTAATGTTAAGTTGGGGTTGTAAGCTAGCGGGAGAGCGTGCAAACAAAGAAATGATGGGATGTAGGGGCGGACTTAGTCCACACCAACAGTCCCGCCCAGAACTCAGGGGAGAATTTCTGATGAACTCCTGCTGCTCTGCAGAAACTATGTCCTAGAAAAAAAAAGTTTGTTTTTATTTTTGTTCATAACAATATTATCATAATTAAAAAATGTGATTCTTCTTAAGTTTTTGTTTTTTTGTTGGTATGTAATAAACAAATTGTATATTGAACCGAAACAAAACTGTGACCCAAAATTGAGTATTGAATTGAGTCGTAGGGAAAGGGAGACGTTGCATCCCTAGAACATACAGTATGTGTGTTTTCAGACAAAACATCAGCCATTCTGGAGTTACACGTCTCTGAAGCTCCAAGTATTAGACCAATAGGAGGAGTCAAAACAGAAGTATTTTTTCAAAAATTCCAGAAATGTCAGCCAGATCTTCTCAGTGTGTCTTTGTTCATTGTTCCATGACTGAATGTGGAAATTTGATCAATTTGCCTCGGGGGAATAAGTCCAAAACAGCCGATTTTAGACTAGAATTCTTGCAAAATTATTTAAATTTTTTTGTTTATTTGAAAGAATAGGTAGGAAGGAGATGAACATAAACAACAAAAAACTTTTTTGTTTTTTCTGTTTCTTGGGAAGAATTCATATTCAGGTGAGGACATTTCATTGTTTTGTGCATAATGGATTTCACATGAGAGCATGACACTGAAAACGAGAGGTTCTGCTCTATGGAGCTCAATTCCTCTGTGGTTACCGTCATGTTTGGTTGCTGTTACCAGAAAGAACTCTAAGTACACTTTTTTTTGCAGCTCACTTTTCTGCAGTCATGACAGCATGTTCATCATGATGACAAGACAACAAGAAGTAATGTCATGTTTTGGAAATAGAAAATTAACTTCTCTTTTGAAAGAATCCGTGTGACATTCTGCAGTCTAATTGGCAAGTGAGAGGCCGCGTGATGATTGGTTGATGGCTGGAGAAAGAGGCTGATTAGTTTTTAGGAAACCATGCCGCCAAAAGTCTAAAGCTTTTTTTAAAGTTCTGTTTCTACATCAGTGAGTACACAAACACACTTGTGTGTGTTTTTGTGATATGACGAGAACATGAAAAAGTATTATTCAAGACAGAAAACCAAAAAAGCTTTTATACACAAGGACAAACAGATTTAGAAATAGCACTAAATTGGTCTGTACTTGCAGTTTTTTTATATATATATAAAAGCACACAAATACAAAGCTGATTTAGATATCAAGACATTGTTTAAAAACAACAAAATGCAAATATATAACCCTATAAATGATTTATCCTTTGTTAGATTAAGTAGCAGTGAACACATAAGCCTGAAGCCACGGATTTTTATGACTTGGCATGTTGATTGAATGGAAAGTGTGTATAACATTTATAAAATTTAGAAGTAAAATGTTCTTCACTTATGCAGCTTAAAACTGCTACAGATTTAGTCACATTCTTGATTTGTGAAAGCTCCATAAAAAAGACATTTAGCTGATTTTCTTTTCCCCAAAAAAGGTTAAATTAGTTTTGGTCCCATGAGAAAAATCCAGCATTGACACAGCTCACTTTAGATTTTGATTATCCCACAGAGGGCTCAAAGAAACTGAGTTCTGTGGACAACGCTGCCAATTGTCTGTTTTAAATGAAGGGAAAAGACATCATAAATTTGGGAAGTGCAATGAACCAATTTCTACAAACAAAAACAGTTGGCAGTTTTTGTAATCAGCAGAAACTTTACAGCCGTTTTGAGGATAATCAGAAAAAGGCAGTATATAAATCGCAGCACCGACAGGCTCCACAGACTCTGTTACATGCTAATGTACATTTAGAAAACTAAATAAATACTAATTGTTTAAAAGGAATTACAGGAAAAATATGTTTAATCTAAATATAGAAGAACAACAGAAGTTCTAAAAAAAATACAGGATGCCTGGAAAAAAACTCTTTCCATCCACACCATCATCTTAATTAAGACCATATTCTGTATACGAGGTAGTAATCTGAATAATGTGTTTGCATTTATGGCAGCAGCAGCAGCACCACTGTTCAAATGTTTACGAGTGTGTTTTCAGAAGAAGCAGACGAGAAGGAGCTCCAGCTTTTCTGCCCTCGGGCAACAACGTTCTATTACCAGATAGGAAACAACCATAAGGTGCATCAGTTTGTCAATTCTGTGCAGATCGAGCCCGGATACAAAACCCAGAAGCAGAACGGATGAGGGGAAGTGGATCAGGAGCGGGTTCTCCCTGAAAGTGTTTCTGAAGCAGAGCCCAGTTTTGTACAGCATGACCTACTTTTGAGACATCACTGGAGCCACTAAACTCAGGACAATGTGGATGTAAAAACATAAACAAACCAGAAGAAACGAGACGTTTGTGAAATGTCTGTGTAGACGGGAGACTGACTACACTTGTAAACTAAAAGGTTGATGGTTTGAAACCAGATTCAGTGACAAGCTGATTGATGCATAAATCCTCGTGCGAGTTCCCAAACTGTGGCTTTAATATTAACTGCCGAGAATTGATTTAAAATAAATAACTAATTAATCGTAAACCTGAAAAAATTGACTGTGATACTTTTATTTTTTCTTGTTAACAAGATTAAAGTACAAAAAACGGACGGAATATTTATTTCTTTTGTAATTAACCATGGTATAAGTAGGAAAAAAAAACAGAAAGTGTTCTAATGCCCGCTGTGGATGAGCTCTAGTTTTAACACATGCCATTGATTAACCCTTGTGCTATCTTAGGCATGTTTACATTAAAGTGGGGTCATTTGGACCCCACAAGACTGAACTTTTTTTTTCCAAGTGTTTTTTATCTTCAATGGTGTCCGTGGCAGAGATTAAATCCTGTCCACCTTTGTCATGGGAGGGATCACACATCATTGTAAGGGTGGGGTCATCTGGACCCCAGAAGAGAGCACAAGGATTAAAAAAAATTAACCCGTTAATATTTATGATTGTTAATTAATAACACTCGTTGAAGCGTCCGTCTTCCTCCGGTTTAGGCTTCCACAGAGTGCACACATCTTAACCATCATTAGCTTTAAACTAACTACAAATTAAGACAATTAAAATGATAGTTTATTAATCTGTTAATGAATCGTCCAGCCTCTGTTCTTTATTAGTTATGGGATTAAAAACAAGATTATTACATCAAATAAGAGAGAGATCAGGAATATACTTCCCATCAAACTCCTTCTGACAGATGCCCCGCCCCTCAAGATGAAGTAACAATTTAATATCAGTTTTATATACAAAGGGCATATTGGGTCAAAGGTCACCTGTCAAAATGAGTTTGATGGAAAGTATATTCCTGATCTCTCTAATGAGGTCGGCATCTGAAACAAGGAACTAATCTTTACTAAAAACAACCTTTTGGCCTCACTGACTCAAATAATAAAAAAAGTGCATTTTTTGGTGCTGAACGCTCACAACTTTGTTCAACTTTACTACATTCTGACTTTATTTATTATAAAGTAACGATTAATCAACTATTAAATTAGTCGTCGACTATTTTAATAGTCGATTAGTTATTGATTAGTCGACTAATTGTGTAAGCCCTAATCCACACCCAGCGGCCAATCAGAACTGAGTATTCACCCTGATCATTTAACATGCAGAAACACAATGTTTGTTTCTTATGGCTGTATGTCAGCATCTATGTTTTCTTGGAGTAATACTGCAGACATAAAAGTATTTAGAGTTCTGCTTATCTAACTGTCGATGTGTTTTATACACACAAATTGCACTTCTGAGTTAACACTTTATAGATGTAAACATTCAGACCATAAAAATGAAGAAAGAATTTCTTCCTGACCTGATATTGTTCAAAAGCTGCATATTGTCATAAAATATACCTCAACACATTGTGACTAATTGTGATTTATCGCAACCTAAAAGTTTAATTAATCTGATAAATGCTTTAATCCATTGACAGCACTACTAAAAAATAAACTGAAGAGACTGATTGGCTGGATGGTGAGATTACTAAAGTGTTAACATGTTGAAATATCTAAAATAGAATCAGCTCATCTCACACAAAAAGACTAAAGTGGAGTTGTTTGGCTAAAAGCCTTCAGGTGCCACACCTCTTCTCTCCCTCAGTGGTGACCATGCTGTGGTTGGTCCATCAGAAGCACTGCGGCACATTCCAGAGGAGGTTTCCTGTCATGCTCCCCTAAAGATAGGAGCCAGCCTATTTCAGGGGTTCAGCTGTGGCAAACAGTAAATTTGCACAGAGAAGGGGACATTTATTATCATAATGTAATGAGTTTCTAGTCCATTTTAAAAATAAATACATCCTCTTGTACAGGGGGGAAAAATCCAAAACACACCTTAGGTCACGGGCCAGACAGAATAAACAATTATTAAACACTCTGAAACAAAATATTTCAAACTCTAAAACCATAACTTGTTATTACATGATTATAAACTAGATATGTACCATTACCTGCGATAATGTTAGTGTGAATGCTGTAAGCCAAATTTGGCCACTGAAGATGCTGAAATGATAGCTAAAAAGGCTGAAGCTGATAGCTGAAATCCCTGAAGCTAATGGCTGAAAACGCTGAAGCTGATAGCCAGCAAAAATATTAGCTGAACTCCAAAACAGCCTAAAAATCTTAGTAAATGCAAAAAAGTCCAAAAAGCTATCAGAATGCCAGTTTTTAAAACTTTAAAACCATAACTTTTTAACATAATTATGATAATTAAAAGACAGGAATATTATTGAAGAATAAATCAACGTATACGTTAAATAACTTTCAATATTTTACTCTCCATGAAAACATATTTGGTTAAAATGATACAAATTAGAAGAAAACATCTGGCCATAAATAAAAAATAAAGTAAAATGATCTGGCTTTGACATGTGGGCTCCAGTCAAAAGATGACTCCAGCCACATATAAGCCAGGGAGAGTCTTAGATGTACTTTTAATGGTGGAAGAGTCTATAATTTCCATCAGATGCTCCGCTCTCTGCACAGTCCTCTTCATCTTTACACTCAGGCTAAACTGCTTAAACCATCTAAAAGTAAAGATTTAAATGTTTTAGAAAATTCAACTTTCCTGTTAACCAGTGAACTGAGGTCAGTCTCCGACAGCTCCCGATGACACAGCGTCCTGCAGCAGCGCAATCCTTAAAACACCACACTGACTTCTTTAAGTCACAGCAGATGAGTCATAATTGGGTTTTAAGACTCTGGCCACATTGACCCACTTAGAATGCTGCTGTGAAACTTTGAAGAGAGCTATACAAATGACTAAAAGCCTCAATAATCTAATCTGTAAGGAAGACGAACCAAAACGACTCCACAACATCATGAGAGACTCAAAACATCAGGCAGGAAATGACTAATTCATCTTCTTGCAAGCGGTTTACAACTATTGCATCATGGAGGTGAACAGTTATTTGTTCATTTGTGTTTATTTTTAGTTTACTTTTTATTTTTCCAAGGCAGATTGTTCATCAGAAGTTTTATTTCCATCAAAGGTAGAACTTACAACTTTTTCACACTTTGTGATTCGTTTGAACACATTTGACATTGTACATTTATTTTAGGTACTTTGTTATGATTCCAACATATATTTAGTCTCAGAGAATGGAACCGTGGAACACAAGGAGAGATGAACGCATTAGCAATAACCTTTGTAACTTTATAACAAAGGTTTTGCCTTTTGCCATTCCACAGCTGAATATAAGAGCATGGTTCTTAAAGGGTGACCAAACAGAGAAGTTGGAGGCTGACTCCACCCAAAGCTGAAATGTGAAAATCCAGTCAGAGGTGCGGGGCTTGGGAACAGGACTGTTATCATTACTGGAGCTGCAGATCATGAAGTGGGACTTGAATGGTTTGACCAATCATGAAATTCAGCTTTAATTTGACTATATTTACAAGAATGAAACAAATGTACTTTAATTTGTCAAAAATTTGGCAATAACTAACAGACAGCACTTTGAAAGTCCCATTACTTATTTGTTCTATCCCAGGCATCTTTGCATTAAAAGTGGGGTCATCTGGACCCCAAAAGACAGCGCGCTGAATTGTTTTTTTCAAGATTTTTTTTATCTTCACTGTTGTCCGTGGCAGACATAAAACCATGTCCATCTTTGTTATGGCAGCGATCATACATCAACGTAAGGGTGGGGTCATCTGGACCCCTTAAGAGCACAAGGGTCAAAGAGGTCAACAGCAAAAAAAAAGTTGATTCAGGGTTTGGTTACCTTTTAAACTGTTTTGCCTTGATTAATAAAGGTTAAATTAAATAAATAAATAAAGTTTGCCAGTTTTAACCCAGATGCCTCAAATGTTGAACAAAAGTTTCATTTTGTACCTCGTAAAAAGTCCATGTGAGCTGGACTCAAAAATAAAGGGCCTATACCATGCTATTCTTTCAGAAAAAAAACTATATTCATACATGTGATCATATATTACTTTGGCACACAGAAGAACAAATCATTTGTGAAATTTGACTTATTTTCATGAGTTTTTTTTCCTTTATCTCTGAGGCTCCACCTTTCAATCCTTGTGGGTGCCTTCAGTTGTTAAAAAGCTACTGGCTTGTACAACTTTCCAGTGGGCTTGGAAATTAGGCAATTGGCATCAAATTAAGCGAACTCCATGCTGGTGATGATTTGCAATAATCGTTTCACTCTGGATTGTTTGTTTAATTTGTTAGCCTTCATTAGCTTTGATCCTAGCTGCATTTTACCACTCTCAGACATGGGTCCCCTTTGGACCAGCAAACCTTTAGCTGCACCACCGGCCCTGCTGTCCGCCATTGCAAAAGCAGCGTCTTGAGCCAGCGTCTCAAAACGATAAGTTTCTGGACCATAAGCGCCGGGCTCAAGAGAAGGGGGAGGCGAAAAATCCTCAACCTCCACAGTTCTGTGGGGAAACTTGCATCACTTTGCCTGGTACCCCTCTCCATATTAAAGACCCAGCGTACGTTACATAAAGCTAACCGAACTGTCAATCGTGGGTCCAAGCCACACCTCCACCGCTCAGTCCGCCTAAACTAGCCCCGCCCCCTTTTGGCATTTTTTCAAATCAGGGCTGAGAATGAAATCGGTGTCTCACTGCCCTGTTTGGTTACCCTTTAATTCACAATGTAGCGTTCAGCTGATGAAGTAGTGGGAGTCAACCAGTCAAAGCCTCGTCTTTGTAACCTCCGACTTTCAAAACCTTTGAGGCCCCTGGTAACCTGTGTTGTTTTTTACTGCTAATACATATAGTGTGAAAAGCCACAGCTACTTGTAAACAGGAAGAGCCTGAAAAAGGAGAAAGAATGTTTGTGTAAACTCCGAAAGACCAAAACTGGAATCAAAACCTTGGACAGAAAGCAGAGTGTGCTGTGGCGTTTCAGAGGGCATGAATGTGCTGCTTTAAATACTAAATGGAGGCCTCATAAAAGTTGGATAATTACATGAGGGGGTAGTGCGGGCATCGCCTCCAAACTGTTACATTAAAAGTATTAAACAATGGCTGAGCCTGGTAAAATACACTTCCAGCCAAGTGTTTTGGTGTAATCTCCAGGATTAAAGTAATAATCCTCCAATATGGCGATTTTTGGCCGCCAAGTCAGCATCCACACAGAGAGAAAAGTCAAGGCCGGGCCTCAAGGGTTTGATGTTTACTAAGAGGGCCAGGGTGGGGTAATGTTTCCACAGTCAAACCCCTGATGGGTGAATGCTTCCTTTGCTGCACACATGCCAGGTTGTAAAAACCCAGAATTAGTGTCTTGGCCTGATGCCAGTGCAGAGGCAAAGTCTGTAATGTTGTATGAGACAGTCTGCCCTGCAGGCTTTCACTGAGCTAAACTGAATGAAAACTTCACAAAGCAGCTGCCTTCATCTGAGCTTCCCTCCAGCCGTTTTAGATGGTTCCTGACCTGCAGGGTGCATCCAAAGACGCCGATCATGAGCATGATTACAGACAGGTAGTCGGTGAAGACGTCCCACCACGGCTTCAGGACTCTGAACGCGGGCTGCTGCTCAGAGAACTGCCGGAATTCCATTACAGGAATCATGGTGCCTGCTGGGAAAGAGCAGAGGCATGGAGTCAGGAGGTAAACAGACACGTTTCAACAGAATATTGATCTGCAAAAATAGGCGCCCTAGAGAAAAAAGACAACAATTATTACAATTTCAATTTTTTTTTATTTTTACATGAGCAAAAAAATCTGCCAAAAAATAGTCTTACCAATAATTCTTATTTCAAGTAAAATAAATCTAGGACACGTGTGAAAGTCAAGGCCCGGGGGCCGGATCCGGCCCTCCAGATCATTTTATTTTTTGTTATTAATGTTATCTTGCGCTGATTTTCAATTTGTATAATTTTGACAAAAAATATTTTTATGGAGAATAAAATATTGAAAGTTATTTAAGGTTTAAGATAAGGTTTATTCTGGAATAATATCTATAATTGTGTTAAAAAGTTACGGTTTTTAAAGTTTTAAAGTTGGATTTCTTCTAGCTTTTTGAACAATTTTTGCATTTACTAAGATTTTAGGATATTTTGGAGGTTGGCTAATATTTCCGCTACATGCTAGCTGTTGTGGCAAATTTAGGCTTTTTTCTGTTTTTTTAGGCTAACTTGAAGTTTAGCTATTTTTTCAGCTACATGCCAGCTATTTTGGCTATTTTTTTTGTTTTGTTTTTTTAGGGTAATTTGTCATTTAGCTTATATTTTAGCTGGCTATCAGTTATCAACTTCAGCATTTTCAGCTATTGATATCAGCGTTTTTATCCATTAATTTCAGCATCTTCAGCAGCCAACTTCAGGTACAGCATTCACACTAGCATTATTGTAGGTAATGCTATATATCTATTTCATAATTATAATAAAAAGTTACAGTTTTAAAAGTTTTAAAAATGTAGTTTTAGTGTGTTCAAGAAATATTTATCCTGTTCAGCCTGCGACCTAAGGTGTGTTTTGGATTTTGGCCCCCTGTGCGATTGAGTTTGACACCCCTCCCCCAAAGACCCACTCCAATAAAAATTGGAAAAATTAGATTTTTGGAGTTTTTAATATGTTCTTGTGGCACTTTTCTCATGACGGCGGACAAATACAAAGAAAATTAAGCTTAAAATAGCATTTCTTTTTTTAAATTGCTGTGAATCAGGAAACGGGGAAAAAAATAGTGTTTGTAAAAGCTTGTAGCAGTAAGGCAGAAGCTACAATCGCCACCAGCTCCGCTCCGTCCTGATGCATCCACTTGGAGACAAATCTTTGTTTTTATCATCTGAGCTGGAATCTGGATCAAAAGTTTACAGCTGGATAGTTCTGATATTGTTAATCATTTTTGTTTGCCTCTTAATACTCCTTTAACCCAAATCTTGGGTTTTGTTAGGATGTATCTTTGGGTTACTTTTTGGACCAACACTAATTTTTGGGGTTATAGTGGTTTCATTTTGACCCAATTAATGTTTTTTTTTTATTCTGAGTTGAAATAAGTCAGTCTCCTTTTAACCTCAGAGTTGGGTTAAAAATAACTCAACGACTGAGTTTTCAGTGTGTGAGCTGTCAGGAGAGCATGTAAACAGATGGATGCTGGGAAGTAGAGGCGGGCTTACTCCATACCAACGGTCACACAATAACAACTCAGAGGTGAATTTCTGATGAACTCTTGCGGCTCTACAGAAACTGTCCTAGAAAACAACAGAGGTTTTTTTTTTTCTTTTTGTAGTTAAAAATTACTGGGAACACTTTTACAATAGATCAAAAATTGATTGAGTCAGACTTTAAAATAAAATGTTGCTATAAAAAAATTCTTGATACAATTATTTTTCTTGCAAGACTTAAAATTAGATGTTTTTTCTTAAACAGGTTTTTTAAAAGTTTCTTAAGGTTGAGTCTTTGCTCTAATTCTGCTGAACATCAAGGTGAAGGATGTCCCTCCTTTCTTCTGACTCAGTGTTTGAGTTAATTCTAGGATGGTAGCATGATCAGTTTAAGAACTAAGCATTTGTTTTTTCTTAAATGATTTTAGCGGTGCACAAAAAGCCACATATCAGCAGATAATTGCATGTAATGCATTCACTGTAATCCCCTAGCATGAAAACTTTAGTTGCGGAGTGTTGCAAATGTAGTTCTGGTTTGACCATAAGACCAGAACAATCTAAGAATGTTTAGTGAGCTTGAAAAAACTCAACAATCCAGTTTGTTGAGGCTGTTAAATCCCATAAACACAGTAAAATAAGATTGTTGATGTTATGAGCTGATGAAGTCAATGGATGGTTGGTTGGAAGCACTTTTTAATATGTCCATCCATCTTCATAACCCGCTAAATTCCTTTCAGGCTCACATAGTGGCTGGAACCAACCCGACTACTGCTGGGTGAAGGTGTGGTCCACACTGAACGGATCTTTTTTTATATATGTGAATCAAATATGAGAATAATTCAAGGTCAATCGAGTTGGTCTAGGACACGTGTGTCAAAGTCCAGGTGCAGGGGCCGGATCCAGGACACCGGGTAGTTCTTTTTGGTTGTGTGGATAATTTTATTTTATTGTTATTAAAGCCCCGATGTTAACTTGCGCTCATTTCTAACTTGTATAATTTTGATGAAATATATTTGAATGGAGAGTAAAATATTGAAAATTATTTAATGTTCAAGTTGATTTATTCTGGAATAATATTCCTGCCTTTTTATTACATACAATTATGTTAAAAAGTTACAGTTTTAAAGTTTTAAAAATTGTCATTCTGATAGCTTTCTGGACTATTTTGGCATTTACTAAGAGTGTTTAGGCCATTTTGGGGTTTCAGCTACATGCTAGCTTTTTGGCTTATTTAGGCTTTTTCATTTTTTTAAGGATATTTTTACGTTTAGCTATTTTTTCAACTACATGCAAGCTGTTTTGGCTAAGTTTTTTTTTTTAAGGCTTATTTGACATTTAGCTAATATTTTAGCTGGCTATCAGCTTCAGCATTTTCAGCTATCAGCTTCAGCATTTTCAGCTATCAGCTTCAGAATTTTCAGCTATCAGCTTCAATGGTTTTAGCTATCAGCTTCAGCGTTTTCAGCTATCAGCACTAGCATCTTCAGTGGCTAAATTCATTTTACAGCATTCATATTAGCATTATCACAGGTAATGCTATATATCTAGTTCATAATTATGTTAAAGTTACGTTTTTAAAGTTTTAAAATGTTAGTTTTAGTGTTCAACAAATGTTTATCCTGCTCCGCCCTGTGATTTAAGGTGTGTTTCGGAGTTTGGCCCCCTGTGGGATTGACACCCCTGCTGTAGATTGTTCTGTTAGTTACTTGTTAAATAGGTTTTTAAACATTTTAGTTCATTAAACTTATGTCTTGAGAGCCTTTCTTCTTCCATCTAAACTAAACACAAAAAAGTGCATCCACATGAACAAAGTATTCCTTCTAATGTTGAAGCCCAATATGAAACCATAAACGAGATGTTTTGAGAAGCCTCTGAGAAATGTTTGGATTCTGTCGAAGAATCGAGTCTGTTTACACAGTGGCCTCACATCTGCACACAGGATGACTGAAAGAAAAAAAATATCAGCACTTTGGTTGTGTGCACGCAGCACAGTCTGGGAGCTATTCACCCCTTAAAAGTCCTGCAAAGAGCTGATCCAGGGAGGCGTTTCCCTGATGCCGCGCTCTGTTCTCTCTGATCACCTTCTGTAAAAGCGCTATGGTGGCAAGTATTCTGTTTCCAGAGTCTCTCCAGCAGTAGGTTGTGCAGACGCACAAACAACGCGACATTTGCAGCACACAGTACACGTCCGGGTCGCTGATTTATGACCGTGAAAATGAGCAGCTGATCATCTGCTGCTCCAAAGTGCCAAACCTGGCCTCCTGGGTAAATTCTCCTGTCAAGAGTTGAGGAACTTTCTAAAAGCTTGTAGGCTTTCAAATGTGCAGCTTCTCATACTCTCCTCGCATTTTTATACAGAATGTCATTATTGATTCTTCCGCCTCACAGTCGTAACAACAGGAAGGGTTTGGAACAGCCATTAGGGAGATGTTTACTCTGACCCATCTACTGAGGACGGGCCGTAAAGGGTCCTGGAGTATTCAGCCAAATTACAGATAAGTGCAGTAAACACTTATCTTACTCAGATCGATCCGGCGGACTCGGATGAAGCAGGAGTTTCTGTTCGTGTTACTGCCGTTCTGTTCATGTCGCCAGTTTGTAACGACCTTTATCTTTAAAAAAAAAAAACAACATATTTACAATCTGACAGCTGTATTGGACGCCATCACACGGCTACAAACCACGGAAACTTATAAACAAGTCAGTACTGAGTCTGTGATTGGAAATACATAGAAATAACTTCAGTTTTATTAAGTGAAATAACGTTAATTCAATCCAATTTCTTTACTTAAAACACATGTCAAAGTCAAGGCCCAGGGGCCAAAACCGGCCCTTTAAGTTATTATATCCGGCCCTCCGGATCATTTTATTTTATTGTTATTAATGGCCCAATGTTATCTTGCAAGTTTTTTCTAACTTGTATAATTTTGACAAAATATATTTTTATGGAGAGTAAAATATTGAAAGTTATTTAAGGTTTGAGTAGATTTATTCTGAAATAATATTGTGTATTATTCCTAATTATTTTTAAAAAGTTACAGTTTTAAAGTTTAAAAAATAGGCATTCTTAAAGCTTTTTGGAGTATTTTGGAGTTTAGCTAATATTTCAGCAACATGCAAGCTGTTTTGGCTAATTTAGGCTTTTTTTGTTTCTTAGGCTGTTTTGGAGTTTACATAATATTTCAGCTACACGCTAGCTGTTTTGGCTCATTTTATTTCAGTTTTTTAGGACATTTTGAAGTGTATCTATTTTTTCAGATACATGCTAGCTGCTTTGGCTAACCTAACTTTCTTTTTTTAAGTTTTTTACATCTGAATACAGAGTTCACCTTTTTTTCTAGTGTTTTAGGCTAATTTGCCATTTAGCTAATATTTCAGCTCGCTATCAGCTTCAGTGTTTTTAACTATCAGCTTCAACATTTTCAGCTATCAGCTTCAGCTTTTTTAGCTGTCAATTTCAGCATCTTCAGCAGCCAAATTCAGCTTACAACATTCACACTAGAATTATCACAGGTAATGCTATATATCTAGTTCATAATTATGTTAAAAGGTACGGTTTTAGAGGAGCCATACCATGATATTCTTCAGCCTTTCAGAGTAAACTACATTCATATATATGATCATGAATTACATTGGGAACACTAAAAAACATTTTTTTTATGAAATATGAGTCATTTTGTGGACCGTTTTAATACAAGGATACGACTCGATTTCTGAGCCTCCCCGAGCCTCCGCAGCGTGACCATACTTTCTAAACAAAACCACGTGACTGAAGATCTCTTCAGTCATTGGCCAGCAGCTATGGGGGCGGGTCAAACCAGAAGAGAAAGATGGATGCTCTGCGGTCTGTAAATGCTTGCCAGGATTTTTCCTTTATTCAAACTTTGTATTTTGAGATGGATTTTGAACGTCTGTTACTGCAGCTTTGGTACCGCGGAGAAATCCTGCATGACGGTGACTGGAGACGCTACAGCTACAGCTACAGCTACACACGCTAACAAGTGTTTGTGACGTGTAGATTGTTGGTAGAATCAATGTGGATCACGTTAAAAGTTGTTTTATTGAGCATGGATTCATCCGACCACATTTGAATGAGTTTCCGTGTCTCATCGTTATGACATTGTTTTGAAGAGAATTCTGTTGGAACTACAATAGAGCTTTAAGATGACGTCACCGCAGCAGCCCGCGTGTGCTGGTGTTAAAATAAATAAGTAAACAGTTGGAACAATTATTTCCTTTTGGATAACCAAAGCTCTACATTTGTCCGCGGTTCATCGATCACCTCATTTCTAACATGTTTACACCACGTGACTGTCGGGTACGGTGGCTGTTTTGGTTCAGTTGTTCCGCTCTCGGTTCGTTTTGATATTCAGACTGAAGAATCTCAGAGGGAACAGAAGTTCAGTCTGATTGGAAACTAAGCGAGACTACATTGAAAGATGGGTCAGAGAGCGGTTCCTGGTACAGGAAGGTGGTTAGGAAGGAGACAGATTCTGGCGGCAGGGAATAACTACCTCAGTACCACAGCTCCGCGGAGAACGTGGGTGTGTTTTCGTTGTAGTCTGGGGCGGAGCTTGCAGCAAAGATTCTTCCTGGAGGGGGCGGTTCACATCATGCTGACATCAGCACGATTCCACCTGCTCGTTTTCGTGGGTATGGGAGGGGCTGCTGCAGACAGTGCAGGTTTTTAGAGGATTACTCTTAAATGCACGAACGGATCAAAACGCCGCTTTGGGGTTCTTGAGAAGAATGAACATTAAATGCACTTAAAAGCTCTAAAAGTAGAATTTTCATGGTAGAGCCTCTTTAAAGTTTTAAAAATTTTGTTTTAGTGTTCAATAAACGTGACCTAATGTGTGTTTTGGATTTTGGCCCCCAGTGTGATTGAGTTTGAAACCCCTGCTGTAGAGATTCTGTTCAATGTCTGTAAAAATGTCCAGTTTGGCAGTTCACATGTGAATAAACATCAAACACCAGTTCAGAAGAAGCCTGCAGTCATTGCACTAATCTGAAGGAAAAATCCTGTCCTTGTGGATGAGTCAGCCCATGAAAGGAGCTGACCGGGCCACATCCTGGTCCCTTCCTGACAGGAAACTCGTCTGAATCCCATTTGTCCCAGAACAGACATGCTGGGAAAACACCCACAGTCCTGTGAGAGGCGGCGTGGAAAAACACAAGCCGCATTGCAGGACGCGCGCGGGTTCTTTTTCTTTTCTTTTTTTTTAACTTAGACTTTTTCCAGTCAAACAAAGAAAGCCCCAAACCCCGCGGCTCCATGAGTCACAGCAGAACTGCGCACAAACTCTGCGCTGACAGAAGCGGTGAACGTGCGCAGAGCTGCCGTTACTTTCCCTCATCTTGACCTAACGGGGATCGGGGGGTGAAGTCCGTCCATCACCGCCTGGAGCCCCTCTGGAGGACACACCGATCCCGGGGTGCGTGGGGTTCAGACTCACCGTGCGTGACCGCGTGGATCTGCGCCGCGCGCTCTCCTGCGGTGAAGGTCTGTGGTGGAGAGAGAGCGTCCTCTTCGTCTCCGGTCAGCAAGCAGCCTTCCCGGATCCTCAGCGTGCAGCCAGCTCCGAGCCTCAGGGGCGTGGACTGTACCGGGAACACCCCCCCTGCAGACGGCTGCTATTTGCCGAGAAGCGCTCCTGAGGACGGCCTGATCCATGCGCCGTGACCGCCGGGAGAAGCGCTTCTCTCACCGAATCAATGAGATTCATGAGATAAAGTTTCAGTCGAGTCACCATCGACCACTAATACATATCAAAATACGCTATATATATTTATAGTCTATATTTAATTGATTTTTTTTAAACAATATCATTTAATCCAGGGGCGGAGCTAGAAGATTTTATTTGGGGGCTGGGAGGGGGTAAAGAGTTTGAAAAGCTGGCAAATGAGAACACTAGAGTGGAAGGCCATTAAAAATAAAATGATTGAAAAAATATATGTATATCCAACCATTTAATATCATATTACTATATTTATTTTGTTAGAAAATTGTCACTTTTTTATTTTTGCACTCCTTAAATTCCCCCAATGACATTTTCTACAAAAAAAAACAAAAACAAAAAAACGTTTCCGGTATTGATTTAATTATGATTATGAAGTTTTTAATCAAAATCCTGCAACCTAAATGTCTTAAAAAGCATTTTTTTTCATGTTGATCTGAAGCCTCTTTCCAAAATCTCCTCTGAGGGGGCGTGGCTTTTGGAGCTGAGCTGAGTACCCCCGACCCTGGTCCCCCACCCCCTGTCTGATTCTGATAGCTCTGTGTCTTTCTAGCGTAAATCTTCCCTCTGCTACATAAAAACCTCCATCAATCTGGGTAATGTCCAGCCGTATGGTTCTGATCCAGATGTCAGCTGGGACAAGGAAGTGAAGATCTTCATGGACAGAACTTCCTCCAAAATCCT
>NW_023416942.1:5650-13676 GCF_002922805.2 Oryzias melastigma | reverse complement strand
CCTGAAGGGAAAAGCCCAAAGGAAAAGAAGAAGAAGAAGAAGGTTAATTCCAGTCTTGTTCAGGTGAATAATCTTGTTCCTGGTGTCTCTTGACAGCTCTTTGGTCATGGTACAGAGGTTGCTCTCTAATTGTCTAAATCAGGGGTGTCAAACTCAATCCCAAAGGGGGCCAAAATCCAAAACACAAATTAGGTTGCGGGTCGAACAGGATAAACATGTATTGAACACTCTAAAATTAAATGTTTAAAACTTTAAAACTGTAAATTTTTAATATCATTATGAACTAGATATGTAGGATTAACTGTGATAATTCTAAACGAGTGAAAAATATAATAATAATAATATATATATATAAACCAGTGCAGTATTTTTACAGTGATACTCGGTCCATCGATAAACTGCAGTGCTGAGTTCCATCTTCAGATACAAACATGACCTGACAAATCTGATTACTTTTCTACTTTAAGGTAAGAACAACCACAACATCTTCTAGTCATATTTTTCATCCAAAGCTGTGGGTTAAACCTCTAAGACTGTTTTTAATCAAATAAGTTCCTAATAATTTTGGTGAAAAGTGCTTTACCTGACAGGTTTAAGTTTGACAGAAACCAGCTTTAAAGGTCTGAGGAATTAGACTGAAGGGGTTAATGACAGAAACCCTGATGCATGCTGGTCCAGCAGAACCTGACGGTTTACCTGAGAGCTTTCTGAGGTGTGATAATTCCAGCCTTCGGATCTTCCACTAGAACAGGGGTCTGCAACCTGATGGAGCCACATCTGGCTCCTCTCCCTCTCCATTCTGTCCATTCTGGCTCTTTGGCTTTTAAGAAAAATGCAAACAATTTGAAAAAAATAATTTTTTTTAGTATTGGTTCATTTAAATTACTTAACTACATCTTGTTTTTTCTGCTTAGATGTTTTTAAAAAAAAGTGGTAAAATGTTTAATCTGTTTTTCAGAGCAGATTATTATTAGAATGACATCATCTTATTGCATTTAGTTAATTTTTTTATTTCTACACCGATGTTCTTGTGTTTATATTTAATAGTTTTTTGCATTTTGCAATTTTTGCATTTTTAGTTCAAGTACATCTGATGCAGCTGGAGGATCTTATCAAACACAGGATGCATTTTATTTTGAAAGGAACTTGGATGAGCTGCTTTGAAAAGTAAAAAAAGTTAATTTAATAAAGAAATCTCAATTTTAGAGATTTCTTTAAAGCTAAATTTTATAAATGAATGGTTTAATGGCCATAAGAACATAAATAAAGTGTATTTTTTTCTAACTTTGGGGAGGAAACTTTGTGGCTCTAGCTGGATTTTAGTCTATAGGAAAGTGGATCATATGGCTCTTTTAGCATTAAGGTTACAGATCCCTGCATTAGGAATGTAGAGTCTTATGAAGCATCAACCACAACATTTACATGAAGGTATTTTTTACAGAATTTTAATAGAGTTGTGGTGTAAATGTCCCCTGAGATGGGAGATTTCTCTGAAAACTCTGGGTTCTCTGTGAGGACAGTTAATCTGTAATATGAGAGACTGCTACGTTTCAAACTGGAAGGAGAGCATCAAGGTGAAAGATTGTCTAAAGTTTACTATAGCAACAGTTCACCTCACACAGGCAACAAAACTTTAGAAAACAACACAACTAACAAAGCCAGAGGGTCCTTGAATGAGGTTAACACAATGAGGGGAAACATAGAAAATGTCACAACATCTTTTGATCTATTGTAAAGTGTTCCCAGTGGTCTTTAAATCATGATTTTTTTATGTTTTTAGCCTAAAATTAGAAATTAGACTCAGAGTTGAGGCCAACATTGTCACTATGGAGTAAGCCCGCCCCCCTTCCTGTCACCCACAACACATTCTCTCGACAGAGGGGCTACCGGTAAAACCACCACCAACCAACCTGCAAAGAAACGGATCGTAGAATCAAAAGAATAATGGAAACATAAAGACACAAATCCCTAGCTGTTGATTCAAGAGTAGAAGCTGTCTCTCTAGGGATCTCCAGCTCCATTCAAAATGGCTGCTTCCATGAGCGATCAAAAACATTTTTGGCGGGAAAAGTTTAGCTAATTTTTAAAACTTTATAGTGAGATAACTCATCTAGTGTTTTCAACAACCATTTGCTGTATTGACAGAATTCAATGTTTTGATAATTAAGTGTTAATAAAACAGTTATGTTAAATTGTTTTAGACATTAGTTAGATAACATGCATTTTTTACAATATTTTTGCATCTTAAACTAACATGGTTGTGATCAAAAAGGTACTAAATAACATAACCGATTACAATACTATTGATATCTCAAATGTACATTTTTTTTAATGAACTTACTTTTTAAGTCAGAATGTTATTTTAAGCTTTTAATTGAGTGAAAGACTTTAAAGATAATTCCAAGTATTTCTTAAATTATCTGTAAATACTTTCAGCTAAAATCTATTAACTGTCATTTCTGAAACCCAAAGCTTTAGAAAACCTTTGTGTTTCCCTCACATTTGTTCTTTGAACTGGACCTTTCCCAGATGGTGAACGTCTGGTCTGCAGCCTGGACTCTAGTCTGTCATGGACCTGCTGGTCTTCCGTTTGTCACATAGTGAAGACTCGTCAGACTCGTCATCATTCACTGAAGCAAATAAAAACATGTTATAGAGTGGCTGGAAGTAATTCCTGATCAGTTAGACATTATTGGCATACAGAAGAAAACAAAAACTAAAACAAAAATCGGTTTTGAACAGCCATATTTGATATGAACTGACAAATTATCACAACTGGGGGGCGGTGTTTTGCCTTTGTGTTCTCTAGAAAGTGCAGCTCATTTCATTGTTTTTTTCCTTTTCTTAATCTGTACATAATTAGAGTGCATGTATAAAGATGTGTATGGAAATGTTTTCATATTATAACACAAAAATATAAACTGATGTTTTTGTTAATTTACCAATAGTCGACTTTATGTAAAACATATAAAATACATACAAATATTTTTACAATGCTTAAAAAAAATAACATTAAAAAATGTCTGGAATGAGGCAGAATAAAACAAGTGTTTATTGTCTGAATCTGTTAAATAACAAAGATTAACCCGAGCAATTAAAGAAACAAACTATAAAAATACAACACAACAATGGTTCTAAAGTAATTCAAGTTTACAATCCTCATACTAATAGATAAAAAAATTGTAATAAAAATATAAATCTATGCTACATGCACACACACACAAACACATATATATTTTTAGTTAATTTTCCACTCCTTCCTGCCGTTCTGAACCAGAGTTAAAAGACTTAAGTGTCAAAAACAGAACCAACAAAAACAGTCTAAGATATTCTGCATTTGTTCATCTGTTGTCTTCACAAGTTATAAAATCAGTTTCCTGTTAGACAGAGTCCTTCAGAGTTTTGGAAATGTTTCCAAAAGTCTGATCTTAGTGTCTTATACTCATGTCTGTTCATCAGGTTCGGCTCTGGGCATAGGCAAGCTGGGCGGCTGCCTAGGACGCCATCTGCTGGAGGGGGCGCCAAATTAGAATGATTTTTTTTTTCTAATTTTGTGTTAAAATATAAAAAAAAATTTAATAATTTAAGCCAGGAATAAAATAATTAAAAAGACTCAATTCAAAATCCCATTTAGCCTGGGGCGTCATGCAGTCATTTATATATGCATCTTATTTCAATCTGTGTGATCAGCAAGAATACATGATGCACTTTAATGCTGATAAATGTAACTGAGCAAAACGATAACCCAACAGGGAGATTAAGAGAATCATCAGATGTCTGGATATCATGAACGATCATGGGAGAAACACAGTCAGTCCACCAGAACTGCCCTCTATGTGAAGGAGCGCTTCTTTGTTTGTTTGTTTGTTTTAAAGAGGAATTTTAAATACATGTTTACATTTTGAAATCTGCTGTTTCTATTCCAGTGCAGAGGACAATGAGGATCTACTGTCTGGGAGATCTTCTAACTTCATGCATGTCTTGTCTGTGCTTTGATGAGCTCTACGCTGACTCATCAGGCAAATGTTGAAAACATGTTTGTTTGTTTTCACTTCCTTTTTATTTCAGTTACAGCTTAACAGCGATCAAAACCAGCAGAGAAATTACGACTTTTCCCGAGATGAACTGCTAAACAACATTGTAGCTTATGCATTTCATCTGTAGACTTGAGGAAAAACTGTCATTTGAATATCTCAGGTGGAACAACGAATTCGCTGCGACATGGTGACCAACACTATAAAAGGGAGGAAAAGTTGTTTTTATGTAAAACAGAAGAATGAAAGCCCTTAATGTGAGGCAAAAAGAAGTCGTCACTCAAAACTATATTACACAATTTAACACAAATTCCTGAAAATAAACCAACTTAAGGCAAGGTTGTAGCTCAAGTCAATAAAGAAAGTAAAACAAAACAAATAAAAAAGGAAAAGCAAAATTGGTGATAATTCAAAAAAAGAAAAGTCAACCCCTTATTTCCCTCATACATTCCTATAGATAAACATTTAGCACATTTTTTAAATAATTTAAAATAATATAAATGTGTAAAAAATTCATTCCAAATTTGCATAAAATAAACCAAACGTAAAAAAAAATATATAAAAAGTGGTGAAAGCCTTCAGGGGTGACTGTCAACATCACATCAGCCACTAGAGGGAGACAAAGATCAACATTTTGGATCCAGAGGTCTCCTGCTGTGTGCAGAATTTGCCTTCCTGTTTTCCAGCAAAGATGCAGAGCTGAACAAAACAAATGCGTGCTATCTGATTCTGAACGCTGCTGCTGCTGCGTGGAAACATGAAACCATCGGACACGGACGCTTTAACCGTGAAAATCCAGGACAAACGAATCTCAGTCGTGAGATTATTTTATAGTCATAACACGAGCCTTGTTTTTCTGAGTCTTGTGGATCTGATGTTTAAAGCCATTTTTTTAAAAATGTGAATAAAACACAATAAACAAACAAAACATGCATGTCCTCACTTTAAATAATAGTGACCATCCTGGTGTTTCCTCATTGATCAGTCTACAATAGTTGACTTTAAATAGACTGTTATTAGTATCTGCAATGTTAAATGTTTACTTTTCGATGTTTGGACTGATGGCAAGCTGACAAATTCAGCCCTGTCACCCCTGAAGCACGCCTGGGTGTGAAACTTCGGGATGTTTCTTGTTGCCATGGTCACCAGCAGTTTGCCTGAGTTTAGGAGGTATCTGATGAAATGCTTTTAATTGCAGTCTCAGAGTTTACAGTTAACGTTCTGAGCTAGTCGGCATGAAATTGGGGAGCGGGGAGGAGTTCTGCTAAACAAACAGGGGGAAATGAGAGGGGAGGGGCCCCTCCAGATTAACATCATCACGCCGGGATGGTGTGAACCTTTCAGGTGGGTGTCATGGTAACGAGGCGGACGCTGCGAGTCCTACCTGCTCGGCGGGCTGCAGACCCTCTCACAGACATGTCTGCAGCGGCGCTCTGCTCAGCCTTCAGACTGTCGACAGCTTGCTTCATGAGTAATCTGATCACTTAGTCCGTAGCACTTTTGCCAGCTAGAAATGATGATGTTTATCTGCAGTGACATTCTAGCGGGGGGAGCAGAGATTTCATTCTATTGTAATGGGTCCCCCTTCACAAAAAGTGGAGCTTTTACCTTGTTAAAAGATTTTTTCCCCTCAGTAGGATTGTGTGAGCTACTTAGGACTAGTTAGCGTCTGACAGCAGTCAGAGAAGTCTCAGTTTGGAGGACCAGAGTCATGACAGCAAAGTCGTGTTACCAGATAACCATAATGCAGGAATGCACACTTTTTCTTTGTTTTAAACACTTAAAACTCCAAAAATGTTCCTGGATTCGTCCAAAAACCCCCTAATGAAAGCTTGACTACGTCACCTTTTCAGTGAGCAGTGAGGTCTGTGCTGTGAAAGAGCAGAAACATGATGTTTCTATGAATCCCTGACACTTCTGAAGAGTTTGATTTATCGTGTGAAGAAAAATCGCATTTTGGTAATCGGACTGATTTTCTTTTTCTTGACCCCTATATTATATCTAGTCTTTCCATAAATTGCTTACATTCAAGTTAGTGTTGAATTAAGGTAAAGTGTTGTAAAAGGCTTTCAAAAGCATTTAATTTCTGTTTTCCACTTGATCTTCCTTACGTTTTTTTGAATATTTTCTCAATTAAAATGGACTTGTTTTGTCATGAGTCATACTGTTATTTTTAATCTTAAAAGTGTTTCTTACTTTGATCCTAATAGTGTTATTTTATAGAATGTATATTTAGGTTTTTTGCTAGAAATTTGATTTTGTTGCTGTATTTAGACAAATCCTGTTACTTGTGAACTACTAATATATGTATTGCCACTTTTTCTTTAAAAAACATTTGTATTATACATATGTATTTTATATGTTTGATTGTTTTGGGTGGAGGCCTTGAATAAGCTATTGTTGTTCTGTCAACAGCCGTGTCTCATCACTTTTGTCCTTTTAGCATCAAAAATCATTCATAGAGGAAGTCCTGTTTGCTGCATCTGCACAGGTTTCAAACCATTTAAAATTGTCTGGAGTTTTGATGAACCAAAGTGCTGGAGTGAAACTAAACTGGAAGACCAGCAGCATTAAAGCTTTCACCGTTTTTTCCCTTCGGCTCCGTGTTTGTGTTGCAGAGAGTTTGCATGGCCTCTCATGCTGCGTGACATATCAAATGAAGTTTCCATCCAGCTGCGCAAACATCTGATGCCACACACTCGTGGTGGAGTGTGAGAACCGGTGCTGCTTGCAACCTCCACCGAAAAATCTGAAAGGGATTATGCTGCGATCGGGATTATTTTATACTAATTTACTTGATTCCGGGGGATTGAGTGTCTGTCGGCAGATGATCATTATAATTTATGTTAATTATGATTACTGTGTTGATAATCTAATGTCAGGATCCTGTCATGAAGCAGAATTTAGGTTACTGGCGCCTGTAAAATGAGACCAGATGTTGGGGATGGTTTCTGTTGCCTCTAGGTGGCGCTGTTGGCTGTGTTGTTGGTTTCTGGTAGTTAAGCCACAGAGAAGACTGTTAGTCACTGAGCTTTTCCCTTTATTTTCTGTCCTTCTATCCTCCAAGTTCATGATAGTTTTTCCTTTTTGTGGCATTCTTCAAGGAAAAACATTGAAAGTTCCAAAATGAAATGGAAGTATTTTAAAATATTGATTTCTATTTCAAAATAAGAGCATTTCAACAAATAAAAAGAGAAAAAAACTGGGAATGGGGGTTTCCCTTGCAAATAATTTTATTTAAAGCTAACTGTTTAAAAATGGTGGATCCCATGTGTCCCATGATGCATTTCAGTAGCGCCTCTCTTCTCCCGTGCGGTCTGCTGTCTCCTGTTAGAATCTGTTGGCTGCTCCAGACTCTTCAAGTCCAAGGCCAGAGCCCAGATTATCATCACTGTAACATGATCAGGAGCCACAAAAGCCTGATTTTATAAACTGAAATCAATTTGTAGACTTGGTGGAGTGCCCCCTTCCACACACACACACGCAAACACACCCCCACACACACACAGGCCTGTATAACACAAAGTGCCTGTTCTGAACAGACTTTAGACTACGGGTCTGCAGCAACCTGAGGCTCTGGAGCCACATGGGGCTCCTCTACCCCCCCATAGTGGTTGAAGAAAAATAAAAGAATTGTAATTTTTAAAGAAGTTTGATTCATTTGGATTAGTTGTATATTTATGACTGAGGTGCACCTAAAAATAAGATAAATTATGTGACTTTTTTCTCTCACTTGTCTGGTCTATGCTTCCTACAGAACCCACAAACTTCAAATACTAAATAAAACTTTGATCTTTTCTGATTCCTCAGTTTATTTTATGAGTATAAGGCAGATAATATCTTGTGCCGCAGAGCCAAAATTATGTGTTGAAAATATATACAGTTTATGTATAAATATGTACTTTTTCTACTGGATCAGAATTCTGAGTTCATATTATATTCAGGTTAACCCTCCGGTCGTGTTCGCATTCAGCCCCCTACTTTAGTGTTCC
>NW_023416942.1:0-3663 GCF_002922805.2 Oryzias melastigma | reverse complement strand
ACCAGACTGTACCACTCCTTACCGGACCGAACCGTACCACTTCTTACCAGACTGTACCACTCCTTACCGGACCGAACCGTACCACTTCTTTCCAGACTGTACCACTCCTTACTGGACCAGACCGCACCACTCCTCACCAGATCGTACCATGCCTTACCAGACCAGACCATACCAGTCCTTACTGGATCATACCACTCCGTACTGGACCGGGCCATACCACTTCTTACTGGATCATACCACTCCTTACTGAATTAGGCCACACCACTCCTTACCTTACCTAAACTTTGCGGCTCTGATTAGGTCTTGATCGCTGTAAAAACTGGCCCAAATGGTTCTTTTACTGTTCCAGTCCCTGCTTTAGAATATTGTCCTCAGAATTTTTGTAGCACAAAGATGTGATTTGAAAACATAAAAAAAACCTAGAAAAACAACAACTTATGATGACTTAATGCAGTTTGATCTTAGACAAAATGACATCATTGAAGGAAATAGAAGGAACTGTTTAAAACTATTTTTACCATGTATAATTCTACGTACAGGAAATGTTTCAGGCTAAGTCATTGTGTTCTAATGAGTTAATTTGACTCAAATTTGGACAAACACTTCAGATTTAGAGCTTTGAGCAAAATTCCCACAGAGGTAAAGTGGCTGAGAGGATTAAAAAAGGATCAAATAAAGTACTAATCACCAGACTTAATCACTAAATGATTCAGTAATTCTGCTTTGTATTATGTATATTGTGATTGAGGCAAATATCTGTGAGAATTCCAAGGGTGCACCGATGCAATCCCCCTCCCCAAACGCTGTCCTCTCCCTCACACAGGCCATATGGCGGCATGCGCCCCGCTCCGACTGCCAGCTCCCGCTCTCTGCACACAGGCCAACAGCTTGCTGGACACATAATTAATTTGCATCGGCGTCTGCCATTTATTTTCCAACCTACATTTGTTAATTGGACAAAGGAGGTTCAAGCCGCCGCGAATGTTTCTGGGTTTGCTGGGGCTGCTAATTGCGTGGACCGAACAGTGAGGGGTGACACCGGGGCAGAACCGGACAGGAGAGTCTTGCATGTTGCACTCCGTCCACACCGTCATCACGACTCAGTTCTGTTGTCCTGTCCTGCGTTCAGTCTAATGCAGGCTGGCAGAGCCCCCGTCCTCCTCCTTCCTTCTTTTCTGGTGCATCTTTATTAAATCCACAAGGCAATAACTGTGCTCCAGCAAAGTTGAATCACACTTAGAGTATGAACTTAATCAAGTTAATTGCCTAGTAAACGCAAATATTATTGGAAGGCGAGCGCAGATCTCTGCAGCTTTTGCTTTTTGTGTTTTGTAAACATCAAAAGATGATGATGAAAGTCATTATCCAGCGATCAGAGAGATTGAAAATGCACATGAGGAGAAACTGTTAATTAGAAATCTTGAATATAAACTAGGTCTCCTGTTGTATTGAGTTTAATGCAATTCTGTCGTCCTGAATAATAAAAAAGGGCAGACTGCTCGGAGAGTGAATAATCAGAGAGATTAGGAGCTTTTAGGAAAATCACGTAAAATGATATCCCGCTCCAGCGTCAGTGATGGGGACACATCTTCATCTCGGAGTCTTTTTGGCAGAGGCACTTTGGGTGTAGGGCACATGCGTCAAAGTCAAGGCCCGGGGGCCGGATTTAGCTTATTTATAACTTGTATAATTTCGATAAAATATATTTTTGTGGAGCGTAAATATTGAAAGTTATTTAAGGTTTAAGTTGATTTATTCTGGGATAAATTCCTGCCTTTTTATTATTCATAATTATGTTAAAAAGTTACAGTTTTAAATTTTAAAAATTGTCATTATGCTAGTTTTTTTGTACTATTTTGGCATTTATAAGATTGTTTAGGCTATTTTGGAGTTTAGCTAATATTTCAGCTACATGCTAGCTGTTTTGGCTGAGCCAGCTTTTTTACATTTTTAAGGCTGTTTTTGAGTTTAGCTAACATTTCAGCTACATGTTAGCTGTTTTGGCAAATTTAAGCTTTTCTTTTTAAGTCTTTTTGGCTGTTTTGGAGTTAGGCTAATATTTACACGTTGGCTGTTTTGGCCAATTTAGGTATTTTTATTTTTTTTTCTCGATATTTTTGAAGTTTAAACATATTTCAGCTACATTTTGGCTAATCTAAGTTTTTTTTCTTCCTTTTTTTAAGCTAATTTGGCGTTCAGACAATATTTAAGCTGGCTATCAGCTTCAGCGTTTTCAGCTATTAGCTTTAGCGTTTTCATCTGTCAGTTTTCTTAATTATCAATTTCAGCATCTTCATCTATCAGCGCTACCATCTTCAGCGGCCAAATTCAGCTTGGAGCATTCACATTCAAATTAACGCAGTTAATGCTATATATCTAGTTCATAATTATGTTAAAAACTTGCGGTTTTAAAGTTTTAAAGTGTGTTCAATAAATGTTTATCCTGTTCGGCCCGTGAACTACGGTGTGTATTGGATTTTACCCCCTTGTGTGAATGAGTTTGACACCCCTACTGTAGGGGCTGATGCAGCCAGCCAGCGCCTCCNTGCTGCAGAGTTTTTTTTTCCCACATTACTGTTGTGGTTTAATTATTAAACATCGTTCCTCTCCATCCTGAGAAGCAGATTTGATCTCTCCTCCAGCTGTTTGGACTGAACCAGAACCAAAATGACCCGGTAACCCCGCCAACTCCCACTTTAACACCTGAGGTGTCGTCGGTGACGCTTAAACACAAAATCTTTAACGTGCGATCAACGTCATTCCAGTAGATTTTGAAGGAGAAAAGCAGCTCGTTTGAGCCGCTTTTCTCCTTCAAAATCTACTGGAATGATGTTAATCGTGCTAACAATTAAAAAAATCAAAGAACATAAACACTGGAGCTCCGGTGCTAAAGGGTTAATCATGACCAGGAAAAAGGCGGGCACGTCCTGTGTCGATGAACAAAAAATTGAATTAAGGTTTATTCAAAACGGACACTCAATTATGTCGCTCCTAATGATTTTTTAATCTTTACTTTGATTTGGAGGGGCCGCCTTTTCAAAGGCTCTGTCTGGCAGACAGAAAAAAAGCATCCAGACTGGCGTTCGATCCCGCCGCCGATAGGAAGTCAAAGCCTCAGTGGTTCACACCCTCCGAGGAGAACCGGAGTGTCTCTCATTAAACGTTTCAACCTCTGCTTCTGCACGCCATCCTCCTTCTATGTGATAAACTGGAAATTTAAATATTGCAGAAGGTTTTACAAGTTTTAATCGATTCCTTTGCTCTCTGGTGTGATAATGCCTGATTGTTTCAGTTTGCAGGTGAAGATGCAGATTAGGATTCAGCTGTGCTGACGGTCTTTCATCGTCCTCATGGGAATCTTTTCTGCACAAAGTAAAACATGTAACAGTTACATTTGCAAAAAGAATTCAAAGATGGAGAGACTTCTACACCAGCAACCCCCGTCTGCGGTGGGTCACATGTTACTGGGCCGCAGACAGATAAATCTTAGAATCAGAAAGACTTTCTGATTCTGTTCAGAACATTCGTCTGGATCACGTGACTTCAAGCTGGTCGGACGTAGCTGTAGCTAGCATTCGGTTGTTAGCCTCCACTTTGACGTCAAAGGGGACATTTTTCATCACAAAGTTCAAACCTTTTACGGAGAAGGAAGATTCAATCAAA
>NW_023416941.1:126080-130141 GCF_002922805.2 Oryzias melastigma | reverse complement strand
CTGTTATGACAGTAAAATCTGCCCAACACAAGAAGCTCTCAGCCCGCATCTGTTGGCTCAGCTGTTGGACAGGACAAGTTTAAAAAAAAAAAAGACATGTTTGTTGTGATATAAACCAGTGTTTTAAGTGCTTTTTAAACAGAGTGTATGTGGTGAGTTCTCTGATTGCGTGAGGGACAGAGTTCCACTCTTGTGCTGCTGTTACGGAGAATGTGCTCTGACTAAAGGCACTTCTCCGCAAAGGAACTATACAGTCCTGTCGAACAGATCCTCGAGTCACTCTTTGGGAGATGGATCTTATTTTAACAAACTGGTTGAGTGGAAGGGATGACATACCATGAATGATTTTATAAAATAAACATAGTTTTGTGTACTTGATGACATTCTCCCAATTTAACAGTTTGTATTTGTGTAAAATGTCACAATGATGATATCTCAATGGTTTTTTATACAGTGTTTTAATTGTTTGTAAAGTGACTCCGGAGGTTTCAATGCCGATTTGTTTGCCTGTGACCATGTAGTAAGACAGTATGTCATGTGTGATAAAATCATTGCATTCATAAACATTGTAGCAGCTTGCAGTGACATATTTGCCCTAATAAATCTAAAATTGGACAGGTTAAACTTGACACGGTTACATACATTTTGAATTTGGGACTTAAAACTGAATGTTGTATCAATTGAAATACCAAGATATTCAAATTTTTCAACAACTTCTATTTTCTTTCCTGCCACAGAAACATCAGCCAGAACATGTTTATGGTTTGTTTTAAAAAAGAACATTGCAACAGTTTTGTTCACAATTAGACTCAAATTTGACTGTTCCAACCACTCTGCAACATGGCCCATTGTTTTAGTAAGATTTTCAGCCACCTCAGATGTGTTATTGCCATGTGCATAAATGGCAGTGTCATCAGCATACATGTGAACGAAGACGTCGGAACAAACAGAGGGGAGATCATTGATATAGAGAGAGAAAAGTAGAGGCCCTAGAATGGAACCTTGCGGAACACCTGAAGAGATGGGGATAGGAGGGGAATGATGATGATTTATCCTGACAGTTTGAGATCTATTTGATAAATAGGATTCCATCCATTTTATAGTTTTTGAGGAGAAATTGAATTTTGTTAGTTTGGTCAGTAGTTTTTTATGATTTATAGTGTCAAAAGCTTTTTTCAGGTCGAGGAACACAGCCCCAACTACCCCGCCCTTATCTAACAGAAGCTTTATGTTTTCTGTGAAAAAGCAGTTAGCTGTCTCTGTCGAGAGCTCTAAAACCAAACTGCATTGGATGAAGAGAAAAAGTCGAGCTGTTGAGGTGAGAAATAATTTGCTGGGCAATGAGTTTTTCTGCGACCTTGGACACTGTGGGGATGATACTGATAGGTCTATAATTTGAAGGCAACATGGAGTCTCCATTTTTGTAGATTGGCATCACAGCTGAAGACTTCCATGCACTTGGATATATGGATTCAGAGATAGATTGATTGAGAATAATTGTTAAGGGAGTTAAGATTGTGCTAAGTTCTTTAAGTAAAAAAGTGTCCATACCAAATATGTCTTTTGTTCTGTTAGACTCGAATGCTCTTATTGTTTGTGAGACTTCAGTTTCAGTGATACTTGTTATGTTGAATATGGGCTCTGTCGTATTTATAGGACAGGATTACAACTCATTAGATTTGAAACTACTGGCAATCGAGGACACCGATTCAATAAAAAAATCTATTGAATGCATCTGCAACTGTTTCTGGATCATTAGTAATTTGTCCATTTATATTTATTTCTAAATCTTTTTTACGTGTTGTGTGTTTTCCTTCGAGTTTTTTTAATTCTCTCCAAATTTTCTTGGAATCCCCTTTGGCANGACTTCAGTTTCAGTGATACTTGTTATGTTGAATATGGGCTCTGTCAAATTTATAGGACAAGAATACAACTCATTAGATTTGAAACTACTGGCAATCGAGGACACTGATTCAATAAAAAAATCTATTGAATGCATCTGCAACTGTTTCTGGATCATTATTTCTAAATTTTTTTTACGTTTTGTGTCTTTTCCTTCAAGTTTTTTTAATTCTCTCCAAATTTTCTTGGAATCCCCTTTGGCATTCTCAATTATGGTCATGAAAAAATCTGCTTTGGCCTTCCGAATACTTTTTACCACTTTTTTTCTCAATGATGTAAATAGATGTCTTAAGCTAAGAGATTTATTTCTGATTGCATTTTTTAGTGCTAGGTCCCTCTCTTTCATTAATTTTAGAATGTCAGAGTTCATCCATGGTAGCAGGTTTTTATTTCGTTTAAATTTGATTCTTGAGCTAAAGCGTTTAATTGTTTCTTCAAGTGTTTTTGTAAATATTTCACAGTCTCTTTCACAATCAGTTTTCTGTAACATTTGATTCCAGTCAGTTTGCTCAACAGCCTTCTTAAACTCCTCATTTAGGTTTTTGGGGATTCCAATGAAGTCATGTTCTCTGGCCGAAAAAATAAATCTTTTCTTTGATAGTTTTCTAACTACAAGGAGAAGATTATGGTCTGAGAGGCCGGCTAACATGTTGTGAGTCTTCATTATTCTTTCTGGACGGTTGGTAAAAACTAAATCTATCTGAGTGCTGCTTGAGTTGGTAATTCTTGTTGGGCCTTTAATTGTACAAGATCAAATTTGTCAGTCACTCGCTTAAGATTTTTTCTTGCTGATGTATCCTCCCAGTTTATATTAAAATCCCCCATTAACACAATTTCCTTGCTTAGGTTGTCATTTTTGAGTAGACTTTCAAATCTTTCATAAAATGNTAAAGTTACACACAAATCAAGAGCTACCCACGCACAAATCCAAATTTATGTACAAATCCTGATTTACGTACGCACAAAGCAAGAATACGCACGCACAAATCCTAATTTACGCACAAATCAAGAATTATGCACGCACAAATCCAAGTGAGTCTAATTTCTCTCCATAAGCATCCCAGTCCATGAACATCAGGCCAAAAAATTTCCCTACACTGAAAGCTATCTTTAATGTAAATCATGACTCCACCACCCTTTGCACATTCCCTGTCTTTCCTGAACATTTTGTAGCCTGGGATGGTGAGGGCTGTTGGAGGGGCATTTTTATACAGCCAAGTCTCAGAAAGACGGAGGTATTCTAAATTTGAATCAAGTAATAAATGTTTTATCTGTTCTGTTTTTGACATAATGCTTCTTATGTTTAAATGGCCTCCTAAAATCCCTTTGGGTTTTGATCTAGAGTCCCACACTACCTTAGAATGATTGACAGTTCGAAAGAATGCCCATTTTCGGTTTTTAGCGATCCCAGGATTCAGTCACTTCCTGTTTACATCCTGTGTCTCCATGGTCACTGAAAAGCCATGGAGTGACGTTTGAGGAGAAGTTTGTTGTTGTTGCTGGTCAGGAGCCTGTTTCTTGGTCCTATAGGATGTCCTATACGATGTTTCTTGGTCCTATACGATGTATAGGACCAAGAAACAGGCTCCTGACCAGCAAGTTTGTGAGACGCTGTTGAACCATGGATTCCGGACTGTCGTAATGATGCAACACTCCGATACACGCTTCGGGATCCCGCGTTTCCATACGCCTCCCCCCGTCGGACCACCCTGGCACCGTGCCTTCAACATCATCACCCCCGGTTCCTCGGACAAGCAGCTCGAACGCAGTTGTTGTGGATTGCAGAGGATTCAGCTGATTAGCATGACGTACCGAAGCACACGAAGGTGCAGAAGAGCATACCTGTAAGGTAGAAAAGATGCAAGTAGCCGTCGCTGTTGGGTTAGCTTTCCCCGATGTCCCGGTACCCGGCCCTGGGCATGGGTGGATATCCCCAGATAGCATCAAGCAAATTGTGTTGATAAGTCCGGTGGTCGATACCGATCTTGTTACAGTTGTTGCTTTTGTCCGGTTGGTGATCTTGTAAAGTGACGGATAGACGAACGTCACAGCCAGTGCGTGGGTTCCAAAGCTAGTACTTGTTTTCGCCATTAAGTTATCCAGTTGCACATAGCTCACAGCAGTATAATGTTTGGTCGAATTATTTGATGAATGAAACG
>NW_023416941.1:122336-122956 GCF_002922805.2 Oryzias melastigma | reverse complement strand
TACCACAGCCCAAGGCAGCTCGAATATATTGTAGAGGGGGTCCACGTGAGCGCAGGAACACCCTTTCGGCTCCGATCGGACTTTGAGCTTGGGAATGGCACCCCCTAAAAGGTCGAGATTTTTAGCTTTTTGACGGGGTCCCTTGTTGCCTTCTTTGGTTGGAAATGGATGAAACTTGCTGGTTACACTTGTCTCATGGACTTTTACAATCACATAATCAGCGTCTCAAATGATGCATTATACCCCAATTACATGTCTCTTGGTCAAGAGGAAGTATTTTTCCTGAATTTTTTCTAGCGAATTTCAGTTAGCGTCTGGTTTATTGGGCCTAGCTCCGCCCCCCTTTGTTCCTTACCTACGAAACTTGGCAGCGTCCATCACGCTAAGGTCCTGAAAGAGTGTGCCGAGTTTGAAGGTCCCACAGCCATCCGATTGCTGTGGGGGCCCCAAAAGGGGGCTTCGCAGCAGTTCGGGAAACAGGGTGGGCGGGGCTCTAGCCCGTCAATGCTTTGACTGAGGAACGCCAAAATCGCAGGATACGGTCAGGCTGGGACTCTGATGTGACAGGTCAAATTTGGCATAAACGGTTAACCCCTGGTGGGCCGAAAGAGGTCTTTTGC